>NC_090823.1:42770605-43076807 GCF_000390325.3 Nicotiana tomentosiformis
CGGCAGTCTTCCTTCACAGCAGGAATGCTAGAAGGACGAATGGAAGAAGGATACCAACTGACGACCCATGTACGAGAGTTAGCAGTAGGGAATTTCTCTTCGAAGTGTTTTGTGGTATTAAGACTTCTAGGAATGATGGATCCCACTGTTGGAGGAGCAGTGTCCTCGGCCTTGTTCTTGCTCTTTGAAAAATCGGTACGCTTTGAGGAAGAAGCCATTGTATGGAAGAAGGAGAAGGTTTATTGTTTGAAGAGAATTAGAGAAAAGATGAAGAGCAAAATGCAAGATAGATAAGGGAAGCTTGAAAAATTATGAAGTGTAAGGGAGAAGGTTGATAAGTATAAGTAATAGTGTTTATTGGGATATCAATAATAGTGTTTTTTCCACAACTAATTCATGCTACAAGCTGATTGACGAAATCTATGCTTCCAAAATTTTTTTTAGGTGGATTTGGAGACTCTACTGTCCAAACAAATATAATTCCTTTTATGGCTATGCTACCATAATAGATTACCATGTAGGCAATATCTTCATCACATTGGTATGAATGTTAACGACTTGTGTACAATCTGTAGGAAGGAACCTGAAAATATTATTCACATATTCCTAAGTTTTACCACTGCAAAGCGTCTGTGGCAAAATATGGGTTTAAATAACTCACTGATATGCACAGATGATGGTAGGTGGCTCGATACACTTAGAGGTCTAAACTCCACGCTCCCTGCTATGCTCATTTCCTGGGATATAATTCTTCCCTTCATTATTTGGAACCTTTGGCTCACAAGAAATAGAAAATAATGAAAACAACACGTGCAATGCTTTGTCTTTATCTTTTGTAATAAATCAAGCCACAGAATACAAGCTACTAACGGAAAGGGACATCAAATTGTCTAGACACATCTCACTTTGCTTACAATGGAGAAAACCACCAAGGGGTTAGTACAAGCTCAATATACATGGAGCTTTCAAAGTTGGAGACTCGCATGGCGGAATTGGTGGCATATAAAAAACTCCAGTGGTGATTGGGTGATGGGTTTTCAAATGAAAACCCACTCAAAATCACGCATTCACTATGAGTTACAAGCCCTCAAGCATTGCCTCCAACTTGCATGAGAACTAAATCTATCTCCACTTGAAGTGGAAACTGATGGAGCACAGGTGATCAATTTCATTAACCATGGATGCCCTACTTAAAGATTCTCTAATAAAAAATTGCAGAATGGAGAAGTTAGTGGTCCGGCATAGCTTCCGTCAAGGGAATGAAGCAGCTCACCTTTTGGCTAAGGAGGCATCTAATGCGCCCAGTATAAATAACCTTAGTCATCTAGTTGTTCCACCACCTTTTGTCACGATCAAGATGCTGGCGGACAAAGATGGTGTTCCTTTTATTAAGTTTGTTTCTCTAAATGCTGGTAGACAGTTGGCCAAGCTAGGTAAGCTCAATGCCATGAATGGCTTATCGTTACAATGTAATGCTCCAATGTTTAGTTTTATTATATTTATTTAAACATAATATAACCTTAAAGCTTTTGAATTGTGCTCTCTATGTTCATATTGTTTACCCGTAAAACATTACAGTTAAATTTGTAATGTGGTTGTAGACAAGCGAATCGATTTGATCGAAGATTGATAAAGAAATAGAACTACAGTTAAGAATTAACGATTTAAATTAAAGAAGATAACAAGCCTAGTTCCGAACTCAGCCTTTCCGAGGGGAAAAAAGTGAAAATAAAGTCTTGCGACCAAACACACACGCAAGTATACATGGTCGTCAAGTAATAAAGTAGTGAGTAGAGTATCGTTCCCACGGAAACTTATGATTAACTTTCGACTAATTCAAACTCAAACAAATTATCTATTCAAGAGATTTTTTCTCAAAATGTGTAAGTAATTAATTAACAACCGAAGAAACTACCAAGCAATTAAATAAACTAGAGATCAACTAAAACATGTAGGCAATTTCGGATAAAAATCAATAGGAGAGGATATTCCAGGATCATGGGCTGGATAAAAATCTTTTTGCGTTCTCGGCTTAAACTGACTAATTGATTTATCTGGTTTGTTGATTGACAAGGTTAATGTTACTTATAAGAATCTGTCGAGTTCTTACTCGCCTATTCAAGTTAACTTAATGCCTATATGTCTATGGAATTAAGACTAACAAGAACGTATTTACACTTCCTATATTTCAACCAAGCAAGACAATTAGGTATATTTCTATCCTAATTGTGAATCCATTCCCCGATGCCCGGGTTCAAGAACTTGCTCTATTTAATCCTATATGCAATCTAGAATTTCCACTTTCGGGTTCAACTCCAGATTCATAAATAGTATTTCACTGTTAGCTACGCATCAAAATAATTAAGAACAAGATTAAAAAAATAACTCATTATTATAAAATCAAACTCGTCAATTCAAACTTCAAACATCAACTTTCATGTAGTACCCACGACCCCAGAACTAACGAGTTTAGCCACGCATGCTCATGGTAGCAATCTTGAGTAATACCCAAGAATACATAAAAATCAATAAAAGAAGGAAAAAATAAGAACTCAAGATGAATTCCGAGGTTTCCAAACTCCGTGATGGCTTTTCTCCGCTTTCTCATGTGTTAGATGACCTAAAAGAAGCGTTTTTGGCTTATATCGCGTACAAAAGTCGTGGGCCAAATCTTTCCTTTACCTATTCCGACTCAGCTTCAGGGATTGATGCTGTAGTGGATGCTTCACGTCTGCCTCAGCTTCAACTTCTCAGCATCGCATGCTCGGGTAGATGCTTCGCATCCACCCTCTGTTCCTTCATCCCTACTGTGCCCAGGTGCGCATGCTAAGACAGATGCCTTCTCCCGACTTCACTGCCAAGGATGCACCAGATACACTTTTTTCCTAGGTTGGATGTGACGCATCCACCCTCTTCTCCTATAGCTGGAGCACCCTTTCTTCATATATTTGCACTCCAAATATCCTAAATGATCACACACAACTCAATTAGTAATAAAACCAATAATTAGCACATGTTGGGCATTTTAAAGATCAAATAGCACCTAAAAGCGGTTAAAATATGAGTAAAGTAACATTATAGCACATAAAAATATGCCCAACATCACCACCCCACACTTAAACCTTTGTTCGTCCTTGAGCAAAGTAGAATCAACCTACAATAGATCGAACAAAATTAAGCTTATCGCTATCAAGCCACACATTTCAATTAATCTCAAGTACCCATGACTTTGGTCGATACCAACAATTAGCCCTTTGGATATGCATTCTCAGACTTTCTTCTCCTTGTTAAAAACATGACAAGAACAATAGTGAACATTTCAAAATAATCAAATAGTAACTTCAGGACATATCAACCTCAGAAACTAACTCCGTAGCATAACTACTTTCATGCCAACTTACTCACTCTGACTGAAGAGCTTAATAAAGTCACCTATCCATCATGAAACATGTGTCCTCACCACAAAAAAATGAGAAATAAACCACACACTCAAATAAAAGTCAAACGTAATTTAAGGACTTCAAACAATAGAAGAAATCACTCACTCTCTCAAAGAAGTTCACATACGCACAAAAGGTACCATAGGCTTGCCATTATGTAAATCTCTACTAATGTAGGCCTGCTCAGTCTAAAATCAATTAGGACTTTATCGTGGTTGCAACGTGGGCTAAGGAACGGGTAGGCTATATATAGAAAATAGTGGTTAACCCTCCTAAGCACTTTAACACGTCAAGTAATCACTTTAAGCGCAACTTTCTTCAACCCAACTTCAATTTCACAACAATATCACCCCAAAAATATTCCGTCTTTCTTTACGCTCTACCTTAACTTACATCCCACTAGCAAGAACAAGACAACAATTTATTCAATAACAACAACAACAACCCAGTATAATCCCACTAGTGGGGTCTGGGGAAGGTAGTTTGTACGCAAACCTTACCCCTACCCTGGGTAGAGAGGCTGTTTCCGATAGACCCTCGGCTCCCTCCTTTCAAGAACTTCCCACCTTGCTCTTGGGGTGACTCGAACTCACAACCTCTTGGTTGGAAGTGGAGGGTGCTCACCACTAGAGAAACCCACTTTTGTCTTAAGACAACAATTTATTCATCCATATATATATATATATTATCTTTTATTATTATTATTATTATTATTTTTTCTTCGATATTTCAATTTTCGCTAGTGGTGTATTATTTTACAAAATAAGTGCACCTTTTTCCCTTTCATTGGTTCCACTCGAAAGCCACCCAAATTCCCTCCTTACTTCTTTTGGCGCGTATTTCACAATTAAAGTATTTTAAGAGGTACAAGGATCAAATATTTTAATTAAGAACAAAAGGGTGTAGGTTCGTACTGTGGGTGCCAAATAAAAGGTCTACAGGCTCAAAATGGCTAACTAGAGATGATTTTATTTGTGATAGCATTACAATTCAAAAAGGATCTAAGAAGGCCTAAAACCATATTTCAAACCGAGCAAAATCTAGGATTTTGCTTCCACTCACATGTAGGGCAAGTTCTAGACACAAATGTACTATATGGAACTATACAAAAATCTCACCACACATTGGAACATGATTCAATTAGGATGGCTACATTCCAACTCTCAATCAAAGCAAGTACAGAGTTAAGCCACAATTTTAATGCACAAGGCATAACAGTTAGCACAAGAGTCAAGAAAATGAGCTTAAGCGTCACAAAAAAAACTATTCTACTTTTCAAGACAAAAATAGTTCTCAAAAACTCAGGGAGAAAGTTATAATCCACATGCTCAAGTCTAATTCTGTTGGTATCAAACAAGTCACTGAATGTGTTGAATTCAGTCCGAGTCTTTATATCCTACACTACTCTAAAAATAAAAAATAATATCCGGTTAAAAAATCCATCCCTTGGAAAAGAACCGATGGCCAAAGAAAAACCATGGGTGATTATTGCCTAATAGATTAAACTTACTAACTACTCAAAGCAAATAGAATATTTTTGTGCTTTTCTTTATTTTTCGGTCAATTTCCTAATACTAACACTAATTCCAAGAATCAAATAAAAATCTTTTTGTATTTTTCCAAGGATCTTAATCCCTTGGGAAAACTATCCAGGTAGTCCGTTGCCGCGAAAAGTCCACTATTTTCTGATTTTTTTTAATAGTGTATCTACCAACTATTATAAGGATACTTACTACAACCAGAAACAACAAGAGACTGAGAGTTACTACTTATAGACGAATTTACTAACTATTACAGGCCATTAATTCAGTGAATACTACAGCCCCAAAAATATCAAAAGCAACAAAGATTGTAATAGTTAAGTACAGTCATCCACACCGAAAATGAATAACCCCCACCCCACACTTAGAACCGTGCATTGTCCCCAATGCATACAAATAAAGTAGAGTAGGGTGATAATAAACTCCCTCAAGTCGATGTGGAGGGATCCTCCGTGGTCTGTGGAGGAGCATTAGAAGCAGTGGTCTGGAAAGCCGGGACGATAGTAGCGGCAACAACTGAGTGAGGATTCGAAGCATCCACGACATCTATCATGGCCCCTCTGGCATAACAATAGCATCTTCATGAATAGGGGGCTCGGTCACAGTCCTATCGTCACTAGGTGGAGCTGAGTCTGTAGCATGTGGCACGGTGGTATCAGTGGGCATGGTGGATGGAGACTCCAGGACTATAGGAGGAACAAAAGTGGATGGTCCAGTAGCGGATGGTGCAAGAAACTATGAAATATCTATATATGTACGTTGGACCAAAGCACGGAGGACTAGTGATACCTCCCTTATCATCGTAGCCCGCTCAGCCTGGACTCGGCTCAGTTTTGTATGAGTCTGAATCAACTCACCTCTAGTGGCACTCAACTCTGCACGAGCCATGATCAACTCAGCCATGTTCTCTTGCATATCAGCTCTCATATGTTCAAACAACTGTTGAATGGTAAACTTAGAAGATCTCCCCTTGTTTGGCTCTAGTACATGAGTAACATCATATGGTCCTGGAGCTTTAGCCTCGATGTCATCATTCTCCTTGTCCCATAGCACTCCCATCTCTGTCAAGTAAGACGATAAGGTATTTGCATAGAACAACCTCCACTTGTAGTTCATCCTGTGCACTGCATCTAGTCATGTATGATAGTTCCCAAGTTGAGCGGGATCCCCTCCAATAAAGCATACAACACTAGTGCTCGGTATCGAGGGACATGCGTTTTGTGTTGGCACGACATCAGGCGATTGCATATGAAATTCAGTACCACACGTGCTAATGCACTCATGAATTCTTTGGCCAGAGAATGGTACTCTACACTTCCACACTTCTAATTTGCAACTTTCCTGGTAGGGAATAGGGCGGACTGAATATGTGAGTAATCACGCTCTTTGCATATACAGTCATACCTGTCCGTTGATGTATGGCACCCCTAAGAACCTATTCAGAGCTTCAGCCGAGACATTGATATCCACCCCTCGTACTCTCACAATGCTACCCCGTAAATGACGCCAATTGGCATAAAGTTCTCTAACAATAGTAAGGTTGGCCTTGCTGTGGCCCTTCAAGATAGGTCCCCATTGTTGCACCTCTCGAATTGATTTAAGAAGATCTGGGTAATTTTTCTTTAGTGCTCTAATATTTATTGGCTTTTCCAGAATATATTTCTTTGAATCTAGGATTTTCTCATAAGCCCAGAATGCTTTTTCACTAAAAAAATTCTTGTCCCAAGAACCTCGGTCAATTGGTTCACCCTCATCTTAATTGCTCATGTTGACATTTGTGAGCTCATAGTCCGAATCAGAATCAAACTCAGATTCTGAGGTAGCCTTATGCTTCCCTTTATTGTTTGGATCAACCTGCTTGGTGTATTTGGTCTGGTGCACCACAAGTTCTCTGAACTCTATCCCATTACTTGGTGCTCTTACTGATGTTTTTGTGGCACCCTTTTTCACAGTCCTCCTCTCTAATGGTTCCTCTTCTTCTTGCTCCTACTCATCAATTAATTGCCTAGTCGGCGTTGCCTTTGCTTTCTCAGTCCGCTTTCTTTTATTCTGTGGGTTTGGAGCACCTGCTGCCTTTCCAGTAGGGTTTTAGGCGGTTGCTTGTCATTATCTCTTTCTTGTTGCTTGGACGTTTTACTCGTTGCTGCCATTGTGAACCTATGTACCTACAAAACAAAGAATTCAATAATTAGTTGGAAGAACATTGAAGTTTTAGATGTGAAGCACATGTGCACAAGTGTGCACTTCCAATCATCCGCACGATTATGCCATTCAATACTTCATTCAAACATAGCCCATGGATTTTAGCGGGAATCAACTAACTGGTAGTACACGAGTGAGCAATGCACTTATAGACATCATTATGCACAACAAGAGATAGATTCAAGTGTTTCTCAAAGCATGTTCTTTTACATACAACAACTCACCTTGAATTTACTCAGCTATATCATCATAAACTTCTCGCAACCCCACACTTAATCTCAAGACATACCAATACGCATAGAGCGCACAAAATTCAAATTGAAGTAACACTTTACAATACAAGCAGTCAAGCAATGTGCTGTATGTTCAGCTTATTAGGACATTCTACCACAGGCTCGAAACACTCCAATTTTATAGATATTGTAGCAGCTTAAGTTCATTTAATTCAGCCCCGGACATGGTCACTCAGAAGCTTAACTGTCATTATATACCTCAAAACAAGATTTAAAGGAGTGACGAGCACCCGTAGCTCCACCACTCTGACAAGGCTGTACACAATCAATCAAATGACCCAACACTTATTCCCTAGCATATACTCGTGTCGCTCGGTTACTCAGACTCGATGCCTAAATTTACCTCTCAGGCATTTAGTCGAACAAGTAAAATGTATGAATTTTGCCCATTTTCTTCCAACAACTGGACAACTTCACCACCCTCCCAAATTTAATGAGATGAAGGGAATTCTAGTTTATCATCTCTCAAACATCACAACCAACAAGAACGATAACCACACGCCTCAAACTTTTTCAGTTCCCCTCTTAGTCTCATGTGTAATATTCAAATTGGTAAGACCTAACCTAGGGGAATTTGGGGTGGGGATTCTGCTGCTACCAGTGAGAGAGAGAAGATATGAGAATTGAGAGAGAGAAGAAGGCGAAGGAATTACCTAACCGTATGATCAATTCGAGCAGTAGTAGTGAGAGGAGATGTGCGAGGAAGAGTGTTTGAGTTGAGTGGAAACGCGTGGGAGAAGGATTTGGGGTTATTAGATGTGAAGTGTAATAAAAATATAAACTTGTTGTGTGCGAGCTTGGACGTGATGCATCCCAGCTGATTTCGTTAATTGTTTCACAGATGCAGACCTTTGCGCGATGGACTCACTTCACTTCCTTGAGCAGTTGGCCCGTCAATATTTTATGCGGAGGGGGATGCATGCATCCACCCTTTTTTCCACTACCTGGAGTTTTTTTTAATTAAAATAAATTACATAAGAGAATTAACTCCTACAAAATCAAAAAAAAATCAAAAATACACAACGAACGGGAAAAGTTAGTAAACTATGAAAACAAAACAAAATGCTTGGGTTGCCTCCCAAGAAGCGCCCGATTTAACGTCGCGGTACGATGCAACATGTTCTTCAAGCATCGGCCAAGTCCATTGAGGTCTTGTGATGTGCAATGTCACCACCCCAATAATGTTTTACTCTCTACCTATTTACCAAGAATGTACCACTTGAACTCGTATCACGCAATTCCACCGCTCCATGAGGCTTCACACTAACCACTTCAAAAGGTCCTGCCTATCGAGACTTAAGCTTTCCGGGGAAGAGCTTCAACCTCGAATTAAACAAGAGAACTTCTTGACTTGGCTCAAACTCGCGATATTAGATGTGCTTATCATGCCACCTCTTGGTCCTTTCTTTATACAATTTGGCATTTTCGTATGCGTGCAATCAAAACTCATCAAGCTTGTTGAGCTGTTACAACCTCTTCTCGCCGGCTAAGTTTATATCCATATTTAGCTTTTTAATCGCCCAATAGGCTTTGTGTTCAAGCTCGACGAGCAAGTGACACGCCTTCCCATAAACCAACTTATACGGAGATGTTCCAATAGGGGTCTTGTATGCAGTTCAATACGCCCATAATGCATCGTCATGCTTTCTGGCCCAGTCCTTCGTATTTCCACTTACCGTTTTATCCAGAATTTGCTTCACCTCTATGTTTGACACTTCTACTTGACCACTCATTTGGGGATGATAGGCAGTGACAACCTTGTGCTTAGCTCCATACTTTTCTAGAACGTTGTTCAACAACTTGTTACAAAAGTGAGTTCCTCCGTCACTTATCAGCACCCTTGGAGTCCCAAAGCGTGTGAAGATGTGCTTTTTACAAAGTTTACAACTACCTTTGCGTCATTAGTAGGAAGAGAAATGGCCTCCACCCACTTAGACACATAGTCGACCGCTAACAATATGTATCTGTGACCATTAGAGTATGGGAACACTCCAATGAAATCAATCCCCCAAACATCAAAAATCTCTACTGCCAAAATATTTTGCAAAGGCATCTCATGCTTCTTCGTGATTGTTCCGGTTCTTTGGCACCTGTCACACTGTTTAACAAAGGCGTGTGCATCCTTAAATAATTTTGGCCAATAGAAACTCGATTGCAGCACTTTTTGGGCGGTTCTATCCCCACCGTGATGACCTCCATATGGAGAAGCGTTACAGTCGTGCAAGATTGCATTCATCTCCTTCTCAGGAACACACTTTTGTACTAACTGATCTGTGCACTGCTTATACAGTAATGGCTCATCCCACAAGTAGAGCCTCATATCATGTAGAAATCTTCTTCTATTATCGGGTGTCAATTCTGTTGGCATCACCCCACTTGCAATAAAATTCACGTAGTCTGCATACCACAGGGCTTCACTCGAGGTGATTGCCGATAATTGCTCATCCGAAAATGTTTCCTTAATCGAACCTCCCTTATCTACATGGTTCCGATTTTTTAATCTGGACAAGTGATCAGCCACTTGATTCTCTATTCCTTTTCGATCTCGGATCTCTAAGTCAAATTCTTGCAAAAAGAGGACCCAACAAATCATCCTCGGTTTGGCATCTCTCTTTTCAAACAGATACCTTATAGCTGAGTGATCGGTGTAGACGATGACTTTGGTTCCCACTAGATAAGAGCTAAATTTGTCAAACGCCCACACCACTGCAAGCAACTCTTTTTTAGTAACGGTGTAGTTCATCTGAGCTAGATTTAGAGTTTTGCTAGCGTAGTAAATGGAGTGAAATTTTTTATTCTTCCTTTGCCCCAAAATAGCTCCTATTTTGTCGTCACTCACATCGCACATCAACTCAAATGTCTGTGCCCAGTCCAAGGCAATGATAATTGGTGCATTCACCAATCATTTCTTCAGCTTCTCAAATGCTTTCAGACAAGTATCATCATATTTGAAGGGGATATCTTTCTCAAGAAGACTGCATATAGGTGAAGAAAATTTTGAAAAATCTTTAATGAAGCGATGATAAAAACTTGCATGGCCCAAGAAACTATGAATGCCCTTAACGGATGTTGGTGGGGGAAATTTCTCAATCGCCTTCACCTTTGCCTTATCCACCTGCAGACCATTTTTGGACACCTTGTTCCCCAAGACTATATCTTTTCGTACCATGAAATGGAACTTCTCCCAGTTTAGCATCAAGTTTGTCTCTTCACACCTAGCAAGCACTTTATCAAGTTTCATTAAACAATTATCAAAAGAACACCCAAACACAGAAAAATCATCCATGAACACTTCTACAAATCTTTCAAGCATGTCAGTAAAAATATCCATCATACACCTTTTAAAAGTCGCAGGTGCATTATAGAAACCAAATGGCATTCTCTTGAATGCATACGTGCCATAAGGACACGTAAATGTGGTCTTCTCTTGGTTCTCTAGGGCTATAACAATCTGATTATACCCCAAATAGTCATCCAGGAAATAATAGTATTCATGTCCAGCTAGTCTATCAAGCATTCAGTCAATAAATGGTAGGGGAAGTGGTGTTTGCGGGTAGAATTATTTAATTTTCTATAATCTATGTAAATTCTCCACCCAATGACAGTTCTTGTCGGAATCAAGTCATTATTTTCATTAACCACTACAATCACCCCCCCTCCCTTCTTAGGCACACATTGGATATGGCTTACCCATTTGCTATCAGTGATTGGAAATACAATACCTGCATTAAGCCACTTAATCACTTCTTTTCTTACCACTTCTTTCATGATTGGATTTAGGCAGTGTTGGTGCTCTATAATTGGCTTGTGTCCTTCCTCCATGACGATTTTATGCATGCTGAAGGCTGGAATAATACCTCTAATTACATACATCATCCACCCAATGGCTCGCTTATGCTCATGCGGCACTTTTAAAAACTTTTCTTCATGCAATTTAGATAAGTCAGAGGAAACAATAACAAGTAGAGTGTCAGAGCCACCCAAATAAGCATATTGAAGGTGAGAGGGCAAAGGTTTAAGTTCCAATTTTGGAGCCTCTTCATTTGACGGCTTTGGTGGAGGCCCACTCAGCCTATTTAAGGGCTCAAAGGGGTTTAATCCTTGAATGTAGACACAAGATGCATCAATATGCATCATCTCCTTAACCTTGTCATCAATTTCCAAGCTATCGAACAACATGAGTGCTTTCTCTAGAGAATCGTCTAGATATACATTCTGATCTATCAGTTTCTCATCCACCTCCACAATAGGTATCATAGAGAGCTCCTCATAATGGCAGGGAAGTTTAATCGCCTTGTAGACATTAAACACCGTCTCCTCATTGTCCACCCTCATAATAATTTTTCCCTCTCTTACTTTAATAATTGCATCACTTGTAGCCAAGAGAGGTCATCCCAATATGATTGGAACTTGTTCATTAGGCTCATAATCTAGGATAATGAAGTCCGTTGGGAAGATGGATTTCCCAATTTGCAGCAACGCATCTTTAATCACTCCCTCAGGGTAAGCTATGGATCTATCATCTAGTTATAACTTCACATTGGTTGGTCTTGGATCTCCCAGACCTAATTGCTTGAACATGGACAAGGGCATTCGATTTATGCTCGCCCCCAAATCACAAAGAGCATGACCCACATCAATATTACCACGCACATGGATGGTGAAGCTGGCAGGGTCCTTGAGCTTTTGAAGAAGCTTGTTTTGGACCCTCGAAGTGCACTCCTCAGTAAGTGTGGCTGTCTCGAATTTTAGTCAATCTCCTCTCGTGAGGCACTATATTTTTGATGTACTTAGAATATTTTGGAATTTCACGAAGTACATCCACCAATGAAATATTTAATTGAACCTGGCTCAACATAGAGAGAAATTTATTAAACATGCTATCATCATTCTTCTTATGTAACCTTTGGGGGAAAGTTGGTGGTGGCCTTGCAGCACTTAGTGGCTCTAAACTTGCATCATCTTTCTTTGGCTTGGGTGTTGCCTTAGAAATCAACTCCCCCTTAGGTATAGGCTTATCTCTTCTCTTCTCTGGTACTTCTTCTAATTCCCTCCCGTTTTTAAGTGTGATTGCATTAACTTGAGGGTTCTTCTCTATATCACTGGGAAGAGCGCCTGCAGGACTAGTATTTTGACTTGACGCTAACTGCCTAACTTTCTCTCAAGATTTTCTGAAATCGGTCCTGAGTTATTGATTGTCAAGCAACAACTTCTTCAACAGGTTATTCGTACTCTCCTCGACTTGCTGGGGTGGCTTCTAAGGTTGACTTTACTTTCCTCGGGGCCTATACAGATTCAAAATCGCCCGATATCCACCCCAGTATAAGTTAGGTTGATTCTTCCAATTTGGGTTGTAAGCGTTCCCATATTGTGCATGCTGATTCATCAGGCCTCTACTATTTTACCCCAAATAATAGATGGATTCAGGATTTGTGGGACATATGTCACTCGTGTGACCTTCACCACATAAATCGCAACAAGTAGACATCTGTTGCACATGTTGCTTCTGTTGCATTTGGTGCATTGTCACTCTATTCATTTGATTTGCTAATTTTGCTATATCTACTTTCATGGCTGAGAAATCATCAAGCTCAATTACACTTGTTGCCTTCTGTTTAAGTGCTCTTCGTGATTCCCCTTCTCCTTGCCAATTATTATCATTAGCAGTAAAATTATTTAGCAGGAGCTAGATTTCACTATAGGGCCTTGACATGCAACTACCTCCACAAGTTGAGTCAAGATTCATCTTTGACGTCTCATCTAACCCATCAACAAAAGTGTGACCCAATACCTCATCAGTCTAATAATGATGTGGGTAGTATCTGAGTAGCTTCTTGTATCTTTCCCAAGCTTGAGGAAGAGTCTTGCCATCCCGTTGTTGGAACCCAAGAATCTGGCTTCTCAGCGACTTTGTCTTTTTGGTGGGAAAAAACTTGATTAAGAATTTTCTTGCTAGATCATCCCAAGTGTAGATCGCGTTCGTGGGCTCCTTTTGCAACCATTCTATGGCTTCCCCCAGCAATGAAAAGGGGAACAATGTCGGCCTGACATAATCCTTGGAAATGTTCGAAAAGTTGTAAGTATCCGTAATTTCCAGGAAGTTCTGAATATGCCGCTGTAGATCTTCATGAGAAAGACCCACATACTGCCCTGTGGATTGAATCAGCTAGACCATGTACTGTTTGAGTTCAAAATGACCCGTGGAATCAGGCTTCACAATAGCCTGAGTCATATTCACAAGATTGGGCCTTGTGGCTTCTATCACCGGTCGCTCTTCATTACCTGCCATCTCTAGTGGTTGTGGTTGAATTACAATGTCCAACTCTCTTTCTGTTCTAGTTCTAGCTTCGAGTTCCCTCCTTACTCTGTGAATTGTTCGTTCTATTTCAGGATCAATAGGAAGGAGGTTGTTCGTGCTTCTACTCCTCCGCATTCAAGAGAAGAGCCCGCGTTAACACAAAAAAGGCAAACTGAAAATTAAAACTTGAAAAAATAACTAATAAAATCTTAACTCAGACAAGTAGCTAATTTCTAAGTCCCCGGCAATGGGGCCAAAAACATGTTGCGACCAAACACACAGGCAAGTATACGTGATCGTTAAGTAATAAAGTAGTGAGTAGAGTATTATTCCCATGGAGACATATGATTAACTTTCGACTAATTCAAACTCAAAGAAATTATCTATTCAAGATATTTTTTCTCAAAATGTGTAATTAATTAATTAACAACCGAAGAAACTACCAAGCAATTAAATAAACTAGAGATCGACTAAAACACGTAGGCAATTTCGGATAAAAATCAATAGTAGAGTATATTCCAGGATCATGGGCTGGCTAACAATCATGTTGCGTTCTCGGCTTAAACTGACTAATTGATTTATCTGGTTTGTTGATTGACAGGGTTTATGTTAGTTGTAAGAATCTGACGAGTTCTTACTCGCCTATTCAAGTTAACTTAATGCCTATATGTCTATTGCATTTACACTTCCTGTATTTCAACCAAGCAAGACAGTTAGGTATATTTTTATCCTAATTGCAAATCTGTTCCCCGATGCCCGGGTTCAAGAACTTGCTCTATTTAATTCTATATGCAATCTAGAATTCTCACTTTCGAG
Source organism: Nicotiana tomentosiformis (assembly GCF_000390325.3). Taxonomy (NCBI): domain Eukaryota; kingdom Viridiplantae; phylum Streptophyta; class Magnoliopsida; order Solanales; family Solanaceae; genus Nicotiana; species Nicotiana tomentosiformis. Next base: position 42,785,196 of record NC_090823.1, read on the forward strand.
TTCAACTCCAGATTCGTAAATAGTATTTCACTGTTAGCTATGCAGCAAAATAATTAAGAACATGATTATATAAATAACCTATTATGATAAAATCAAACTCGTCAATTCAAACTTCAAACGTCAACATTCATGTAGCACCCATGACCCCAGAACTAACGAGTTTAGCCACGCATGCTCATGGTAGCAATCTCAAGTAATCCCCAAGAATACATAAAAATCAATAAAAGAAGGAAAAGTTAAGAATTCAAGATGAATTATGTGGTTTCCAAACTCTGTGATGGTTTTTCTCTGCTTCCCCGTGTGCTAGATGACCTTAAAGAGGCGTTTTTGGCTTATATATTGCGTACAAAAGTCGTGGGACATAGTTTTCCTTTTCCTATTCTGACTCAGCTTCAGGGATTGATGCTAGAGTGGATGCTTTGCGTCCGCCTCAGCTTCAACTTCTCAGCATCACATGCTGGGGTGGATGCTAAGCATCCACCCTCTGTTCCTTTATCCCTGTTGTGCCCAGGTGCGGATGCTAAGGCGGATGCCTTCTCCCGACTTCACTGCCAAGGATACACCAAATATACTTTTTTCCTAGATTGGATGCGATGTATTCATCCTCTTCTCCTATAACTGGAGCACCTTTTCTTCATATTTTTGCATTCCAAACATCCTAAATCATCACACACAACTCAGTTAGTAATAAAACCAATAATTAACACATGTTGGGCATTTTAAAGATCAAATAGCACCAAAAAGCGGTTAAAATATGAGTAAAGTAACATTATAACACATAAAAATATGCCAAATATCACCACCCCACACTTAAACCTTTGTTCGTTCTTGAGCAAAGTAGAATCAACCTACAATAGATCGAACAAAATTAAGCTTATCCCTGAGAAGTAGAATCAACTTCTCAGCATCACATGCTGGGGTGGATGCGAAGCATCCACCCTCTGTTCCTTTATCCCTGCTGTGCCCAGGTGCGGATGCTAAGGCGGATGCCTTCTCCCGACTTCACTGCCAAGGATGCACCAAATATACTTTTTTCCTAGGTTGGATGCGACGTATTCATCCTCTTCTCCTATAGATGGAGCACCTTTTCTTCATATTTTTACATTTCAAACATCCTAAATCATCACACACAACTCAATTAGTAATAAAACCAATAATTAACACATGTTGGGCATTTTAAATTTCTAATAGCACCAAAGAAAGGTTAAAACATGAGTAAAGTAACATTATAACACAGAAATATGCCCAACATCATAAAGATAAAGCAATGATGAAGCTGCTAAATTGAAAGTTAAATTGTAAAGTATGAAAGCAAAATAGTAAAGTATAGCTTTTGCGTGCAGAATGTTTTATGTCCTCCACAGGAATCGTCGATCTGATATTTATAGCTATCTTAAGGGGGACAAGCTCCTAAAACCAAGTTTTTCTTGAATGAGAATAAACGTGTCATTGATGAATATATAACGGCACGCTTTGAATGCAAATATTCTCTGTAACGACTGCTCATTCAATGCTATCAGATGGCAAACTTTTGAGCTTCTATCGCCGACTAACCGGACCAACCCATTAATTTAAGGGGTATGGGCCGGGATATACTATTTTGACCCACTGAACCGGACCGAACTCGAACCGGTAGCTGACCCAGGGGTCAACCAGCCCAGACCAACTCAAATATATATTCAGACAAGTGATAAAACATTAAATTCAATCATTGACGAAAGAATATAGTACCAGACACTATGAGGCGTCTTTTCGAAATAGTCGAATTTCATATGTTTTAGACTATTAGTTATAGAAATAGTTGAATTCCAAATGTTTCTCAGTTTAATGTAAATAAAGTATGGGTTTTCTTTCATTTTTATTCTGATTTGCTTCAAGGACATGTAGTAATTTCATGTTCGTATATATGTATAAAGTTTGAAATTTTTATCATTTATTAGTTTTTAACTTTTTTTAATTAAATTGAATTCGGCCCATTAGGGCTCGGGGTTAAGGGGTTACGGGTATGGGTCCGAGTCATTGTTTTGATTAATGGGTCAAATTCGGACCGAACCCTATAAGAAAGTGAACCGGCCTGACTCGGTTAAGGACCCACGATCCAAGAGTCAACGGGTTTGGGTTCGGGTCGGGTCGACCTATTTAATAGGTCTACCCGATACCGGTCACACATTTCGCATCTGATATTAGTTATTTCTGACTCGTCCTTTTCCTATCTTCGGTGCCACGCTTATTTTACCATTCGACCACCTGTAATCAACCAATTTTACCCCATACAGATAGTCCCCCTACTTTTTGGTGACGAAACTCAGCGTTACCGGGAAGTAGATGAATATTCCTTTCTTGGCGGATAAGCTCCTGAACAGTCTCTGACATTTCAAGAGACGCACATCTCTTCGCATTTAACACCCCGAACATGTGTTGCCCCGTGATTCAGCAAGTATTTTCGTTGAATTTCGAGGTAATCATGACCAAGATTTTTGCCGTCTCTATCTTCTCCACTGCTCATCATTTTTACTTCTTCACTTTCACTACTTTCATAAACCTTCCATCTTCTCTGCATTTTCTAAGAACTCTTTTACAACCTTTAACTTCCTCAATAACAATTTTACTAACCTTTTGGCACCATGGCTTCATACACTGCTTTCTTCAGAAACAACGATCTTCTCTTTGGTGGAGGCCCAAAGAAAAATAAATACAAGGAGGTCGACATCGAGTTTGATCCTCCCTCTGTTAGAACCATCATACCGTATCATCTCGGCACTGTAAATGATCTTCAAGAAAAACCCATTCTGCAACTTCTCAAGGCCACTGGTTTTGGCCAGTTCGTAGGTACCCCTTCTCTATTCGTCTTTCTAGTATTCCAATTGTGAAGGAGGACTGCAATTTTTCTCAATATTGAAATCCTCCCCCCTCCCTCCCCCCCCCCAATATGGTAGAGCGAGTTACCCACTCCAAGGAGGGATTCATATATGTCTATATGTCTCCCTTCATCTTGGGGCCATTCTCTCTGGGGTCGAGTGAAGGGCTCGACCCAATAATTTTGGAGTTTTGCCATCGATATTAGGTCTTCTTAGCAAATATAGGCCCATCTATATGGAAGATGGTGGCCTTCCTTCGTCAATTGTGCACTGAGACCGGGAAAACCCTAACTCTTGCACATATGATGAACCTTTACACTCCCAAGATTTTCTTTGGGGGAGTATTAAAATTTAGCAAGCGTGGTCACCATTCTCTCCTCACCATCGTAGGCTATGAAAATGACTGTGGATGGATGGAAAGGTTCATCGTTATTACTACTAGGGACATCATCCCAACCACAACCTCAACTTTTTCTGAGTCGTGGAACCTTTTTCGTAAGTATTCGGTTATTTGCTTCCTCTCTTCGTAAAAAGGATAATTTTTTATTTATTTCGCTTCAGCTACCTGTTGGAAGCCACCACGAATTTAAGGTCTGGACCAATGGGTTCAGAAAAGTTTGGACATTACAACTCTAGAATACCGGCGGTGGAAGGAAATGGCCCTCAAATACGGGTGGAAGGCCAAACACCATGCTAAGCCAAGTACTTATTTCTTTTTCCTTGTTCGAACACAAGAAACCTCATTAATAACTTGCTAACTCCATTTTTCTTAATACAGGGCTTCTGTCATCAGCCCCGAGGTCAACGCCTTAGATGACCCCGAGAAGGCTAAAAGGGTTTTGCAAAATGCCCTTGATCAGAGTAGAGCTCGTGGATCTGTCCGAACTTCTGGTAAGGGTGCTTCCTCTTGGAGTCCCCAATCCGAGAACAAGAAATCGAAGAGGAGACGTTCCTCCCCGATTGGGACTCAGGAGAAGTGAGCAAAGAAAACACCAACCAAGCTGGCATTAGTGCCTACAGTGGTCCTTGATAATGAAGGAAAAGCCAGTGATGAAGAGGCTTCCCTTCGCAGGAGAAAAGGATCTTCATCGGCTCAATCTAATGCTCAACCGGGAGAGCTCCAAAACCCACCGACTAATGAAATCCAGGTGCTTTAGGGTGAAATGGGATTAATTGAGAATGTCGTCTCTTGCTTCCCGACCCCTATTTCTGTTTTCGATCCGAGGAGTTCAGACCCTAGGCTTCTTATGTCCTCAACTGTTGAGCAAGCAACAATCACCATCCTTTCTACCACAACCCCTTCTTCTCCTTATATGACAAAAACTTCATGCCCACTTATGCCAGCTGCTCCTCGCCACCAGGACCAATTGCGTCTCCTCCACGTCATTAGTTGATCAGTAAATGGATGCTTCCCCTCCCCGGTCTCCTAACCATGGTTACTTTAGGTACACCTATGTTATGTCTTCTAAGGATCCCCAAGGAAGGCGAATCGCCACTCTTTCAATCTCGAATGAGTTTCATTTACTCTCAAGGCCGGTAGAGCTTGCCAATTATATGAAGCCACTGGCTTAGGCGAAGGATTGAACGACAATGGCTCCCTCTCTAGGGAGTGTCTGATAAACAATATCATGAACAGTGCAACGCAGGTACCATCCTAGTTCCCTTCTATCTTTTTTTTTCCCGTTTATATGCTGTAATGGTAATATTAACTCTAACCTTTTCTTTTTAGGCTAACCTTTTTGCTTCCGAGGGCCTGCAAAGGTTTATCCTTGACAAATAAGGACTTGCTTCCAAGCGGGATCAACTTTTGGCTGAAAGGAACTAGCTTGCCGCAAGCCTCCCGGTGCTGCAAGCTAAAGTTGAACATATGAGTGAGCTCAAGGCTCAGTTGCAGCAAACTGAGCAAGATAGATTGGCCCACAGCCAAAATGCTGCTCAACTGCACAAAGACCTTAGAGAGGCTAAGGCTAAGTGGGTTGAACATCAAGATGTTGTAACCGCTGCTGCCTTCGAGGAGCAAATTAATAATCTAAAGGCCATTTTATCCTCAAAACTAAGGAGGCTAATGCTGCAGAGGAGAAGAGGGTCTGAATGGAAGAGAGGCTTAAGAGGGCCATGGAGCAAAACCAGCTTCACTCAACTACCAACGTTGAGCTTGATTCGCGCTTAAAATCCATGAAGTCTGAAAGAGAAGAGCTACAAGCTGAAATTGATAAACTCCAAGCAAAACTCTAGTATCAAGACGATTCACTCGTCTTCGAGAAAACCTACGCTATATATCATATGAACAAAATACCTTGGAGGAGGCCACCGTAGGAATTGCCAATATATATGATTGCATTGCCCAAGACCGAGAGCTAGAGTTATCCACTTGTGAAAACCTTCCTACTCGTCCTGCTGCGATTGGCTCCTCGAATACTAGTTCCGAGTACTCGAGAATCGAAGGGGAGACTGAACAAGATGAAGGCCCTGAACCAGTAGTGGATCCTTCTTCCTCCACCGGGGGATACATAGATCCTTCTCTCCTTTCGGTTTCTAGCGGCAATGATGTATAATTTTCCTCTTTTTTTTTTATCTCTTTTTAATTATGCCAAAACGTTTTAGTAAGTTTGGAACTTGATAAATAAAAGAATTTTTTGCTTATGTGTTGTGCAAAAATATCCCTTTTATGGTTAGTTTATTAAAACCTCAGGTATTCTTTTATCCGATAGCTTTTGATTCACGGCATAAACTCTTCCGGAATCTACCCTTATATTTATGGTGCTCTTGAAGAGGACGTCTACTATTAATTCCGGCACAAGCATCTGAAGTTTTTGTCAATTTTCAAACGATAAAATTAACTCATCATTTGGACAAGAAATAAGATAAAAATAAAAGGACTTTGTTTTATTCCCTCTATTTTTAAAAGTATATAGACAATCGTTTTCTTAAGTAAATAAAGTTACCAATACGTGTGGCTAACTTGTACAACTATTTCTACGGGGCTAATCATGCAGTCCCTGATCTTGATAAAATATTGATCCCGGTTCTCGCAATCCCCGATTTTCGTGTCACTCCTGGTACCGTATCAAATATTATCCCCCAGTGTTCGAATGCGAAGCATGCGAATTAGAACACTGGAAGTCTTGTACCCAGTTTGCTGCTTTATCGGCGGAGACAACTTGTGAACAGTTAAATAATCCTTTTTTAATAATGGAAGGCAAGGCTTGCCATCGAGCCAAAGATTATTTAACCATCCATGTAGATGTTTAGCATCAATGTGAAAATTTTAGTGCCTTGATATTTAAAGGTCTTGCCTTTGCCGATGACGCTTCCTTCGTAGTATGTTTTTCGTTGCTACCTCATTAAAAACCTTGCCAGAAAAATCTGATTGGGACAAAATCTGTTCAAAAAGAAAAGAGTGCAGCACATACTTTCAGTATTGGAAGAAACCATCAGCAATAAAACCTTTTGAGGTGAGTCACATTCCAATTGCTCGGCAATTTGACTCCATCTTGATTTTTCATATTGGTTCCAACTTCCCGGTGTTGACTTCCTCAGTTCTCCGAGTTACCTTTCTCAAAATAAAATTTCCTACTTTGAAATAATTGAGATTGGTCCTGAGATTATAATACCTCTCCATCCTTTGGTTTCGATCCACCATCTTCACGTGCGCCAAGTCCCGGCGCTCATCGAGAAAATCTAGCTTCACCAGCAACGCTTCATTGTTTTCTCCTTTATTCGCGGGAAAACCTCAAAGTATGCTCCCCCACTTCCACCGGTATCAGAACCTCCGCGCCATATATGGGAGAGAAGTGTGTTTCTCTCGTGCTCGATTCCTCCATTGTCCGATATGCCCATAGCACTCTTGGTAACTTATCGGGCCACTTACCCTTAGCATCTTCTAACTTCTTCTTAAGGTTCTGAATAATTTCCTTATTGATTGATTCTGCCTGTCCGTTAGCACTTGGGTGGTATGGTGAAGACATAATTCTCATGATTTTAACCCTTCCAAAAACTTTGCGACTTTTGAACCTATGAATTGCGTCCCGTTGTCACATGCAATTTTCTTTGGTATTCCAAAACGACATATTATGTGGTCCCATATGAAGTCAACCACTTCACATTCTTTGATCTTTTGGTATGGACCTGCTTCAATCCATTTAATAAAGTAATCAGTTAAACCTAAAAGAAATCTCACCTTTCTGGGGCCCGGTTGTAGAGGACCAACTATGTCTATCCCCCATTTCATGAATGGCCACGGGGACAACACCAAATGCAATGGTTTTGCTTGATGGTACACCAACTGCGCATGACCTTGACATTTGACATATTTTTTAACAAATGCCTTTGCATCATGTTCCATCCGGTGCAAGTAGTAACCTGCCCTGATCAAATTTAGAACTAACGAGTCTGCACCAGAATGATTCCTGCAAACTCCTACGTGAACTTCCCTCATCACGTAGTCCACCTGCCAGGCCCCTAGACACCGGGCCAATGGTCCTTGAAGCAACCTCCTGTATAACTGCCTATTTATGAGACAGTAGCGAGCTGTTTTGGTTCGCAGTGTCCTAGATGCCTTTGAGTCTTCGGGTAATTTACCATGCTTGAGATATTCAATGAACTCGTTCCTCCAGTTCTAAATTAAGTTGGTCGAATTGACTTCGCAGTAACCGTCCATATCCAACACCAAATGCAACAGTTGGATGACCGTACCGAAATCAGATTCTTTCATCTCCGTGGATGCCCCCAAGTAAGACAATCCGTCTCATTGAGATATTCAATGAACTCGTGCATGTTTGAACCTTGTTAAAGTACTGTTGCATGCGTTCTTCCTTCGCGTCGAAGATCTCACACACTTGGTTGACCACCAATTGGGAGTCACATTTTATTTCTATGACCTTGGAGCCTAGTCCCCGGGACATCTCAAGTCCTGCAACCAAAGTCCCGTACTCAACTTCATTGTTATTTAACGGAACAGTTTTAATGGCCTTCCTCTGGGTATCCCCTGAGGGCATGATTAGAACTACCCCGAGATCGGACCCTTTCATGTTGGAGGCTCCGTCCGTAAATAGCGTCCAAACTCCTGATGCCATTTTTGACACCATCACTACTTCCTTAGCAGACAAAGGCATTAACTCGGGACTGAAGCCGGCCACAAAGTCGGCCAAAACGTGCGACTTGATTGGAGTCCTAGGTTTGTACTCAATGTCATTTTCGCTAATTTCAACTGCCCATTTAGCCAAATGGCTTGGCAATTCAAGTTTGTAAAGGACATTACTTACGGGAAAGGTTATCAAAACGGCTTTCGGGTGCACGGGAAATAAGGCCTAAGCTTTCGGGAGGCAACTACGAGAGCTAAGGCCAGCTTTTCGAGGTGCGGATAACATGTCTACGCTCCCAACAATATTTTACTAATGTAATAAACAATTAATTATGTACTTTTTTCCTCTCGAACCAAAACAACACTTACCGCGACTTCCTAGACCGCTAGGTATATTAATAACTGCTCCCCTTCATCGGGTTTCGACAGTAACAGGGGGATGGACAGATACCTTTTTAGGTCTTTCAGTGTATGTTGGTATTCCGGAGTCCATTCGAAATCATTCTTCTTTTTCGAAAGCGAAAAGAAGTTGTGGCACTTTTCTGAGGATCTTGAGATGAACCTGCTTAGAGCCGCCAACCTTCTGGTTAGTCTCTGCACTTCTTTCACACTCATTAGCTGATCCGGGATATCCTCGATAGCTTTGATTTTGTCGGGATTTACCCTGATCCATCTTTGCTAGACTAGGAACCCCAAGAACTTATCGGAACTAACCCCGAACACGCATTTCTCCTGGTTGAGTTTCATGTTATGCTTCCTCAGAATGTTGAAAGTGTCTTGGAGGTGTTTCAAATGATCTACTGCATCTAAAGACTTGACTAATATGTCATCAATTCCATTATTTTGCCTGTCTAATCCTCAAAGATTTTATTAACGAGCCTCTGATAAGTGGCTCCGGCGTTCTTAAACCCATAAGGCATCATATTATAGCAATATGTGCCAAAGTTTGTTATGAAAGAATTTTTTACTGATTCTCTAGATTCATCTTGATTTGATTGTACCCAAAGTACGCATCAAGGAAACTTATTAGCTCGTGTCCAGTAGTCGCATCAATCATTTGATCTATGTTTGACAATAAGAATAAGTCTTTAGGGCACGCCTTATTGAATCATTATAGTCTACGCACATCGTAAATTTGTTATTCTTTTTTAGTATTACAACTACGTTGGCTAATAATCCAGATACTTTACCTCCCAGATTGAACAGATATTGAGTAGTTGAGTTACTTTTTCTTTAACAAACCTGTTCATGACCTCTGCTATCTGGCATTTATTTTGCCTTACCGGTGGAAAGGAAAGTTTGGATCCAGACTTAGATTGTAGACCGCTACCTCCAATGGGATACATATCATATCCAAGTGCGACCACGCAAAGCAGTCAGCGTTAGCTTTATCAAAATTTATAAATTCTGATAAAACTTCCTTTCCAAAAACTTTTCGAACAAGGCCACTTGCTCAAGTTCTTTTGCGATTGACTTGGTCGTATCCGTCTCTTCTGGTACCTGAAAATATCTCAAAACCTGATAGGATTTCAATGGCTCTTCGCTTTTATAGTCTTAATTCAGAAATGGAGAAGGCATCGGTTCCTGTAATTTCTATTTGTTTGACTCTTTCCCCTTGCTGCTGGAAATAGTCACCGCATTCATCTCTCTCACTGCCGGCTGGTCTCCTCTTATTTTTTTGATTCCTTACGACATCGGAGATTTTAATAACTGGTGATACGTTGAGGGTACAGCCTTCATCTCATGTATCCACGGCCTTTCGAGAATTACATTGTAACCCATATCGCCATTCACCACTTCGAATAGATTGGTCTTCATTACTCCTTCGGTGTGTGGTCAGCAAAATCTCTCTTCGGGTTATCATGATTGTCCAGTTGAAGTCGACTAAGTTTTGTTACCGGAACGATACTACCGGTTAATTTCGCTTGTTCCAGGACTCTCCATTGGATGAAGTTGGCTGAACTTCCTGGATCAACCAGAACACGCTTAAGTTTGAAATCTAAAACATTGAAAGAGATTACCAAGGCGTCATTGTGTGGCAGAAGAAGTACGTCAGTGTCCTCCTCCGTGAAGGTGATATCATCTTCCGCGTCTTTCTCGAGTCTCTTGTTGTGAGTCACCGATATCTTTATTTTCTTTGCTCCTGAAAAGGTTACACCATTGACTTCACTTCCCCCGAAGATCATGTTGATAGTCATCCGAGGTGACCCTTTTGCTATCTTCGAAGGTTAGCAGTGTCCCGGCGTCGGCCATAATTACTTTTGGCTCGATCGCTTAAATACTCCTTAAGATGACCATTCTTTAACAATGTCGCCACCTCTTCGCGAGGATGTCCTTAGTCCCCAGTTCTGAGGCCGTGAGTTCCATGGTATTCACACTATATACTGGGATCTCTTTGGCTAGGATCTGATCGGATTGGCTTCGGGAAATGCACTTCATTGATATTTCTCATTATCGATACTAACTGTAACAGGCTGATGTTGAAGTTGTAGTCCAATAACCCGGGATATGCGGATTCTAGGTCCCTTGGCAACTCTTTCTATTGCAATGGCCTGTTGCTCCGGTCACCATCAACTCTTCTGTCGAGAGCGACCCTTTTTCGATGTTTGAAACTTTTTGCTGCTACGCCCATCGGTCATCTCGTATGGTAGAAAACCTCTAAAGGACCGCCGATCCGTATAAAAGTTATTGTTAAACTTATCCTAGTTTTTGTCTCGATTCCTAGATCCGCTACCGGTTCCTCCGACTTCGTCAAAACCGACTTCACCCCTTGGGTATTGTTATCGTTTCTCTGAGCTGTTTGATTTGCGGGAACACTGGGAGGAGCTGGGCCCCTTCCGCTCGCGTTGTTGTTAGTATATGTCAATGCTTGTTTTAATTCTGTCATCACCTTATCCTGTCTCGAGAGGTGAACCATGATTATTCTCTGTTGGTCCCTCAAGAGTTTGACTGTTTTTACGATATGTTCCTCCTCCGCATCATCAGGAGTTGGTTACCGGACAAGCCGAGGATACTGAGCTTCACGAACCGGGTTCATCTTATCACTTTCGTTGTGGGTCTCGCTGATTGAGACATCGTGCTTGGACAATTCTTCCCGTTCAACACGTGCTTCAACGTTGTGTGTGTTGTTGGCGTCACTGGCTGCCATATCTTATTTTTACTAAAAAAAGAACCAAAACTCGTTAGTAATAAATGAACGGACAAAAGCGATTATGCAACTGTCTATGTCCCATGGTGGATGCAAAACTGTTTACCCGTAAAATAGTATAGTTAAATTTATAACAGGGTTGATAGATAAGAAAATCGATTTGATCGAAGAATGATAAAGAAATAGGACTAAAGTTAAGAATTAACGATTGAATTTAAAGAAGATAACAATCTTGATTCCGAACTCAGCCTTTCGGAGAGCAAAAGTGAAAATATAGATAAAGCAATGATGAAGCTGCTAAATTGAGAGCTAAATAGTAAAGTATAAGAGCAAAATAGTAAAGTATAACTTTTGTGTGCAGAATATTTCATGTCCTCTACAGGAATCGTCGATCTGATATTTGGGGACATGCTCCTAAAATCAAGCTCTTCTTTAATGGGAATAAAAGTGTCATTGATGAATATATAACGGCAACCTTGAATGCAAATATTCTCTATAACGACTGCTCATTTAATGCTAGAAAATATTCCCTCATTAATTGTTATCCAATGGCGAACCTCTGAACTTCTATCGTCGACTACATTCCTTTCGGAAACCACCCGATATTGGTCACACACGCCGCATATGGTATTAGTTGTTTCTGACTCGTCCTTTGCCTATCTTCGGTTCCACGCGTCATTTTACCATTCGACCACCTATAATCAACTAATTTTACTTCATACACATATGATAAATATTGTTAAAATTTAGATTAACTATAATTGTTAAATCATGTGATTAAGGATATTTCATAAAGAGAGAAAGATGCTATTGGCAGAATGTGTAGCGTGTTTGTTGACTTAAACGCTATTGACCCGTTTATGTTTCGACGTGCAATTTGATCTCATTATTTAACATAAAAAAAATGATTCAAGCTTCATCTATTTGCACTTAATGAATATTTTAGTTTTACTCATTTGGATTTTAGTCATTAAATTGAACCTTGTATTTATTGAATTGTGTACTTTTGGTTCATCCAACAACTAATTTCGTCAAATTCAATTAATTTAATCTCTAATTGTTATAACCATGTGAGTATGGATATTTCATACCAAGAGAAAGATGTTATTAACCAGACATTGTGGGAACGAAGTTATGTCAATAATTGACCTTTCAAAACCATAAAATTTAGCTTAAATATGTCAAACCTCGAAACTCACAAGCTATAAAAGTATCCCCTGTGCTTCACATCTCTTTATAAAAAAAGAACATAGAACAATATGGATCCTCTGTTTAAAATTTGTTTTTGACCCAATTAAAAATGTGTATGCACCTGTTTAATCATATGATTGAAATGTATTATAGCTCTCTTTATTCATCCAAAAAAAAAAAAAGCAAGGGAAGATAGAATGTTCTCCATAAAGACTCTTTTTCAAAAATAAAAAAAAAAAATGAATGGTTAAAAGGACCAATTATTAAGGAGAATAAAGGAAAAACTATAAGTTGAAAACGATACAAACTTTATGATATAGGGTTGCAATTTGCAAGCATAAAACCGAAGACAAATACAAAGTATAGCATCTAATCCAAAATTGGAAACTAGTATTCCGAAAAAATTAATAATGCATGGATTATAATATAGGAATTGTAATGTAGAGCTATACATGCATTATTTCTTATACTATGTATAGCTTAAAGTAAGTTTCTATTTTTTTAAATGATTATTTAAAACACGAGGGTTATTTTTGTCATTATAGTTGCTTTAGTCCATGTATTACTAATCGTCATATTCTTATTCTACTTTCTATCCCACATAATTCTTATTCTACTTTCTATCCCACATAAAATAATACATAAATTTCTTAATAATTATGCAAGTTTTATTTATGTTAGCAACAAACATGACAACCATATTCTATAAGTAATACTGAAAATATGCAAGTATAAAGAATGCGAACCAAACCAAAAATATACTAGCTCATTAATAAGGGGATTTTTTTTTAATGTTAAATAACTAGATCTGATTGTACATCGGTAACATAAACAGGTCAATATAGCCTAATTAAGTCAACCAAATGAGTGCCACGCTACACGTTCTTCCATTAAACCATGTCGCCTCTTGATTGTTTGCTTATGATCCGTATGTTAATCACGAAGCTGGATCGAATCTTGAGTAGTTAACCATGTTTTTTATATAATTGTTTGAGATTGCTTGATTGTCAAGATCCAAAAGATCCAACTAGTAGTGATAACACATAACCTAACCCGCTAGGTATGCCAAATTAACAACAATCCAATTCAAAATGAGATTTACTGAGAAAATAAATGATGAAATAACTGCACTTTTATAAAAGAATCACAAGGATTGGTAGTACTCCCTTTGTTCCAGTTTATGTGAATCTATTTCTTTTTCGTTCCTTCCAAAAAGAATGACCCCTTTCTAAATTTGGTAACAATTTAGCTTAAACTTACAATTCTACCCTTAATGAGAAGCTTTTATAACCATACAAATACTCTAGGCCCATTTTTGACTTGTTTAGGACCATAAATTTTAAAAATCTTCATTTTTTCTTAAATTTCGTGCCTAGTCAAACAGATTCACATAAATTGGAACGGAGGGAGTACTAATTATGAGTTTCTAAGACTTAGAGTTTACAAAGCTAGTATGAATGAATACATCATTTGTTCGAAATATATATAAACATATTTATAAATGTAAAGCTACCAAGAACAAGATGCAGCTATAACCGAAACGCATGTACATCTTCAATGCCAGTTCCATTCATACAACGCAACATCAGCTCGAAAATCTGCACGCAAGGTGCAGAAGTATAGTGTGAGTACAACCTACCCTATGTGCTCAATAAGTAATAAACCTAACCTTAGGTTGAAAGCAGTGACGAGCTCGGAAAAATGGTCAGAGTCCAACACCAATAACTGAAAATAACTCGTAACAATATAATAAAATCAGTACATGTAATAACTCAAAAGATCTCATGCGCAGCTCGTTCATAGTTACAGAAGAGTAGACATGCTTTCCAGGTAAAACAGAAAAACTTAAATCTTTCACCAGAATTACCAAAATATGTGTATATCGGAAACTGTAATTTTTCCCAAACTTTCAACAACAGATAAGATATTTTATTATCAGATAGCATGAGGAAAGTACATCTCTATGCCTACATGTCAATATCCATGTCAAGTCATCACTTATTATATACCGTATAGCATGAGGAATATACATCTCAATGCCTCATGTCAATGTACATGTCAAATCATGAATGTCAAAATACTATGTAGCATGAGGAAAAATGCATCTTTATGCCTATATTCCAAGTACGCATATCAAATAAATGATTTCACGGTGATAATCCCAGATACTCACACTCTCAGAGTACTCAATCTGCCTATCTCAAACTCCCACTCGTCACATACAATCACTCATCACTGTACGGTACCTGCGCTCACTGCTGGTATGTCAGACTCCGTAGGGGTGGATCCTGCCCAAGCACTAATATAAAGCCATTATGGCCTCCTACGGCATGCAGCCCGATCCCATAATAATAAATAAGCCGATAAGGCATGCTGCGACGTGAAACCAGATCCCTTAAATAGCCAACAAGGCCTGCTGCGGTGTGCAATTCGATCCCATAAATAGCCAATAAGGCCTGCTGCGGCATGCATCCCGATTCCATAAATAGCCCGATAAGGCATGCTGCGACGTGTATCCCGATCCCATAAATATCACTCACAATTCGGCTCTCAGTCCCCAACTTAGTCATCAAAATTTCAAGTCTCACAATCTCGTACCACACAACCCAAACAATGATAACAAGTGATATAACAATGAATGATAAATAGAGACTCAGATATGATATGCAAATGAAGAATCATGTTTGAGTATATGATTTCAGTTAGAGCAGATAACTCAAAACAACAGAGATAGCCTTAATAGGTCTCAACCGAATAAGCGCATAGCCTAAATACGATTTCTAACTAATTCACAGCTCATATAATCAAATAAGTAGGGAGAACATATATGTAACAAGATATAACAGCAAAACAAGTCTGGTCATAGTCTAATAATCAACTAGAATCATGATTTTCTCGGTGCATGCCCACACGCTCGTCACCTCTATACATCTCTTCTAATATAGTTCCTAGGGTTAAATACCCTCAAATCTAAGTTTAGATATCTTACTTACTACGAATAAGTCAAATCCAATACCGAGCAAGTCAAACAATACTCTAGAAATGCCATCCTGCGCGTAACAACCTCCGAACAGCTCGAAACTATCCAAACACAATTCAAATACATCAAATAACACCTAAGGAAACAATCCCAAATGATAAAGGTCAAATTTTTACACATTTACTCAAAGTCAACCTAAAAGTCAAACCCATGCCCGCATCTTGGAACCTGGCAAAACTCACAAAATCTGACAACCTATTCAATTACAAGTCCAACCATACTAATTTCATCCAATTCCGGCTCCGAATCGATGTTCAAAACCTAATTATTCTCTTTAGAAACGTTTTTGATAAGACCTCCCAATTCTCCAATCAAAACATCGATTAATTTTCAAATAAAATACTGGAATCATGTTAAAATACAAAACATGAGATTAGATACTGACCCCTAAGAAAAGACGAGAAGAACGCCGCAAAAATTACTTCAACTGGAGCTCTAGAACTCAAGATATGCTCAAAATACCAAAATAAGGCAATCTGGTTTTTTTATACATAGGCATTTTCGCTTTTGTGCTCAAAAATCCGCACCTGCACATTTTCATCTTTCATTTCTGCTTTTGTTGACGATTTTTCACACTTGCGGGGTCGCAGATGTGGATCCAACTTCGCATATGCGAAGCACTAACACCAGCTCTCTTCTCCGACACTAAAATGAGCATAATTGCCTTATACGATGTCCAAATTCGACGATTCTTTTTGCTATGACTCCATAATTGCGATATAGATATAATGAATCAATCAAAATAGAAATTGGATCTCATTTGCTTAATGTGGTACCATTTATGCTTGAATAAACGACGTCGAAATATAAAAAACGAGCGCAACACAACCCAAACCTATCTAAAACTCACCCGAGCCCCTCGGGACCCCATCCGAACATACTAACAAGTCCCATAACTTAACACGGACTTACTCGAGGTATCAAATCATGTATAACAACATCAAAATCATGAATCGTACCTCAATTTAAGCTTAATGAACTTTCAACTTCCAAAACGTGTGCCAAACCATATCAAATCAACCTAGAATGACCTCAAATTTTGCACATAAGTCCCAATTGAGGTAACGAATCTATTCAAATTCCGGGAACCACAATCTGAACCCCATATCATCAATGTCAGCTCCCGGTCAAACTTATGAAAATTTCAAACCTTCAAATTGGCAACTTTCGCCAAATAGTGCCAAAATCTTATAGAAGCATCCAAATGCAAATCCGGGCATACACCCAAGTCCAAAATCACCATCCGGACCTAACGGATCCATCAAAACTTCGATCCGGGGTCAAATACATAAAAGTCAAACTTAGTCAACTCTTCTAACTTTAAGCTTCATAGTTTAGAATCATTCTTCCAATTCAATCCCGAATCACCTGAAAACCAAAATCGATGGCTCACACGAGTTATAATACATCATATAAAGCTACTCAAGACGTCAAATAGCTGAATGAAATGCAAATGCTCAAAACGACCGGCTGGGTCGTTACATTCTCCCCCACTTAAATATACGTTCGTCCTCGAGCATGCCAAGAGTTTTTCCAAAGCCGTCAAATCACTGTATAACCTTACCATGCATATACCCGGGGTGATCCCACGCCACCCTAATCCATATAAGTCTGACAACACAACATAGCTGAATATCCTTACTTCCACTTTAGTCTGTACACCTTATAACCCATTTTCCAACATCCGAAATTCATTATAGGACCCGAATCTCGCATCTACGTATTGTATAAGTCTGAAATAGTTATATCAAGCTATAACCATAACCCAAGATGTAATCACATGATATACAATATGACTCGCATACTCGTTGCAATAATTTTCGATCATAGTAGCTGCTCAAAAACAAACCCAGTACCGATAAAATAATCCTCATATCAAATAAAACCTCGTTCAAAACCTCCGTACGCTGCCGATAATGAAAGAAACACGCATAAACTAATAACCACTCATCAGACCAACAAGTCATGGAGCTCTCTCTCATCCGACAAGAACCAAAGCCAAATTCTAAGCCGACTTCTGATTTTGTTCTTCCAAACATAACGTAATCAAATCCGATAGTACCCAGGTCCAATGACCTCATCTCATCAAACACAACTATTTTATTGACATGAAACACCAATACAATCTAAGCCACAAACCACGCAATCCGTGCAGCAATCAAGCAACAACACGAATGTACTCGAACATGGAAAAATGACTCAAATGAGAGAACCGTAGCGCAAGCTCCACAAGTACCACCAAAAATGCAATGCTATGAATCCATCACACATAGTAGAAACAAGACACACGAATCTATAACAAAGGATCATATCCCAACATAACCCCGCTGCAATGCATGACCCCATCCAAACACCGGTCCATATGAAATACCTCAAGCCACAATGCTCAAAAAAATCAACAACCACACACAATTCAACATCTAGTACACGAAGTGCATGACCATAACTATGGAGAAGCGAATAACATAATATACCACAGCCCAGAAAGACCATAAACAAGGCGAAATCAACCATTCAACACCCCAGTGACCATCTCGCTCGAATTTCGCTATAAGGCCCAAAAAGAACCGCATCATGTGTGCATATAACAAACAAATCACAACCCCTCGTAGCATAGAAGAGTAACATATAGAACTTATCAGAACACGAAGAGACCCACCACATCATAAGTACCCAAAGAATCGATCATATCCATTACCGTGCTAACCTAACATACTACCAAGTTATCCTATTTCTCTGAGTTCTTTCCGAATTACCCACAAGTAGACACTTCTCCTTGCCAGAACACCACAATCCTTACCCAAAGCTCACCACAAGAGATCCTAGCATAAAACCACATCGCCCTAAGGCCCATAAGTTGTTGCATTCCCTCTTAAGCACTCCAAAGGTACCATAATCGATACACACACTCTGTAGAGACCTTCTGTGAATTTAAAGTTGTTCCTTTTACCTTTTTGATACTAAAATGTAGAATCTATAGTGACACAGAAATACCGCAACTCCCGGCATCATCCAATGCAAATCTCAGATCTTAACCATATACTAATCCGAAAAGTTCTTAATTGTCGCATATAATCTTGAATCCATTAGAACCTTCTCAAAAGTCATCCACTCTGCTCAAATCTCAATTGCACTACCCAAACGGGCTGAACAATTTGAGCCCCATTAGAATAATAACACCCAAATAAGTAACCCACACTCCTAAGAAACCGAGCGAATCCCTTTTCTTAGTTCACTATATCCATCACAAACAGCAACCCTAAACCATTCCAAGGACTTCCATATATCTATATGGTGTAATACATCATGCATCTAGAAATTCCTTACTCATGTCATCTTCAAAATCAATATCTTCAACTCATAACTGATTCACAGTATGCCTCAAATTGATATCAGTATAACACATAAATGTGCAATTAAATCATCGATAGCAGACTCCCCCACTCGGCTCAGAGTCATAGAATAAAACATCCGATAACTTACAATGCCCATACTCTATAACTTCCATAATACCACACTAAGATTCAACTAAATCCATCATAAGGTCATGCCACACAAACTATAAAATTCCTTCTAATCATCTGCTAAGCTCGCATTCATCCTTGTTACAGTCAAGCCAAATTTCCCAAACAATTTAGACTCAAATTGCGACACACATAGCCCACTGATATAAAGAAACTCTGCACATAATCATCATAAGAATCACAAAACCTCAGAACATCCCGCAGGAGATATCCCACCTGCTTAGCCTCAAACTGACATCTCTCTATGCCCTTTCGCAGCCACAATTACTTAATCTTCTTGAGTCTGACCTCATCAACAAGACATGGGAATATACTTCATTCCACAAATAAACAACATGAATGATCCCTCAACATGATCATAACTCGAGACTGTACAACACTTCAAGACAGAAATTAAGCACCCAATAGTCCTTTTCACATCTAAAGAAAACTCTTTTCATCACATGCAAACCATTTGAACCTACCCCGCAGTCACATCATACCCACCATATAATCATCCAACCACTCACCGAGCTATAAATTCCACTCATAGAGACACTACCTGATATATAAGTCCAAAAGCACATGCTCACACAATTGAAATCATTAAGCCCAAACTGCGATCAAAACCCGACCTCAAGTTCTCCAGACTGTCTCATCCCCAAAACACAGAAAATATATATCGCACCTCATCTAATATTGAACGCTCACATACGCATACGAGTGAGTGGAAGGAATTCAAAGAGATACGCTTCAAGCTGAATCAATGTCTCATGATAAGGAATGAAATATGGAAAGTTTATCCTAGATATCCTGTAGCCTCTCGAAGATAGGTATGGACGTCATCATACCCATCCGCAAGACTTTACTAGACATTTTCTCATGACTCGTAGAACCTATGAACCTAGAGCTCTGATACCAACTTCTCACGACCCAAAAAATCCAACTACTCGTGATGTCACCTAACCCAACCCGCTAGGTAAGCCAATTAACAATAATCCAATTCAAAATGAGATTTACTAAGAAAACAAATAATGAAATAACTGAACTTTTATACAAGAATACCAAGGATTGATACTACAAATCATGAGCTTCTAAGACTTAGAGTTAACAAATCAAGTACAATATAAATACATTATCTGTTCGAAATACACATAAACAAATTTATAAATCTAAAGTTACCAAGAATAAGATGCAACTATATGTAGAACACAGGTGCATCTCCAATGCCAGCTCCCGCCATACACAACATAACTCCAAAATCTGCACGCAAGGTATGCGTATGTAGTATGAGTACAACCGACCCCATGTACTCAATAAGTAACAAACCTAACCTTAGATTGAAAGCGGAGACGAGCTCGAAAAGATGGCCAGAGTCCATCACCAATAGCCAAAAATAACTCGTAACAATATAATGAAATCAGTACATGTAATAACTCAAAAGATCTCATGCACAACTCGTTCACAGTTATAGAAGAGTAGATAAGCTTTTCAGGTATAATAGAAAAACCCAAATCTTTCACTGAAATTACCAAAATATGAGTATACAAGAAAACTCTGATTTTTCCCAACCTTCAACAACAGATAAGATATTTCATTATCAGATAGCATGATGAAAGTACATCTCTATGCCTATATGTCACTATGCATGTCAAGTCATCACTTATCATATACCGTCTAGCATGAGGAATACACATCTCAATACCTACATGTCAATATACATGTCAAATCATGAATGTCACAACACTGTGTAGCATGAGGAAAAATGCATCTCTATGCCTACATGCCAAGTACGCATGACAAATGAATGATTTCACGGTGATAATTCCTGATACTCACACTCTCAGAGTACTCAATCTGCCAGTCTTAAAATCCTACTCATCACACAAAATCACTCAACACTGTACGATACATGCGCTCACTGGTGGTATGTCAGACTCCGGAGGGGTGGATCCTACCCAAGCGCTAATATAAAGCCAATATATCTAGGTGCGGCGTGCATCCCGACCCCATAATAATAAATAAGCCGATAAGGCATGTTGCGACGTGCACCCCGATCCCGTAAATAGCTAATAAGGCCTATTGCGATGTGCAGCCTGATCCCATAAATAGCCAATAAGGCTTGCGGCGGCGTGCGGCCTGATCCCATAAATAGCCAATAAGGCCTGCTGCGGCATGCAACCCGATCCCATCAATATCACTCATAATACGGCTCTCAGGCCCCAACTTAGTCATCAATATCTCAAGTCTCACGGGCTCACAATCTCGGACCACTCAGCCAAAACAATGGTAACATGTGATGTAACAATGAATGATGAACAAAGACTTAGATATGATATACAAATAAAGGATCATGACTGGGTATATGATTACAGTTAGAGCAGATAAGTCAAAACAACAGAGGTAGCCTCAAAAGGTCTCAACCGAATAAGTGCATAGCCTAAACATGATTTCTAACATGATTCTCAGCTCATATAATCAAACAAGTAAGGAGAAAATGGATGTAACAAGATATAACAGCAAAACAAGTCCGGTCATAGTCTAATAGTCAAGTAGAATCATGATTTCCCCATGTACGCCTACACGCTCGTCACCTAGCATGTACGTCACATCAATACATCTCTTATAACATAGTTCCTAGTGTTAAATATCCTCAAATACAAGTTTATATATACTACTTACCTCGAACAAGCCAAATCCGAGCAAGCCACAATACTCTAGAAATGCCATCCCGTGTGTAACAACCTCTAAAGGGTTCAAAACTAGCCAAAAGCAACTCAAATACATAAAATAATGCCTAAGGAATCAATCCCAAATGATAAGTTCAAATCTTTACACATTTACTCAAAGTCAACCAAAAAGTCAAATTCGGGCCCGCATCTCGAAACCCGATAAAACTCATAAAATATGACAACCCATTCAATTATGAGTCCAACCATACATATTTCATCTAAGTTTGACTCCTAATCGATGTTCAAAACCCAATTATTATCTTTAGAAAATGTTTTGATAAACCCCCCTAATTCTCCAATTAAAACATAGATTAATTCACAAATGAACTACTGGAATCATGTTAAAATACAAAAATTGAGATTAGATACTTACCCCCATGAAAAGACTAGAAGAACGCACGAAAATCACCTCAATCGGAGCTCTAGAACTCAAGATATGCTTAAAATACCAAAAGAACGTAGTATAATTTTTTTATACATAGGCATTTCCGCTTTTGTGCCCAAAAAGTTGCACCTGTGCTTTTCTAGCTATCATTTCCGCTTTTGTGGACCATTTTTTGCACCTGCGGGGTTGCAGATGCGGACCCAACTTCGCATCTGCGAAGCACCAGCACCGGTTCTCTTCTCTGACACTAAAATAAACATAACTCCCTCATACGATGTCCAAATTCGAAGATTCTCTTTGCTATGACTCTGTAATTACGATACAAATCTTATGTTTCAATCAAAACCGAAATTGTATTTAATTTTCTTAATGTGGTTCCATTTATACTTGAATAAACAGTGTCAAAACATAAAAAATGAGCGCAACACAACCCAAATCTATCCGAAACTTTGCCGATCCCCTCGAGACCCCGTCTGAACATACCAACAAGCTGCATAAAATAACATGAACTTACTCAAGGCTTCAAATCACGCATAACAATATCAAAACCATGAATCGCACCTTAAATCAAACTTAATGAACTTTCAACTTCTAAAACTCGTGCCGAACCATATCAAATCAAACCGGAATGACCTCAAATTTTGCACATAAGTTCCAATAACAAAGCTATTCAAATTCCCAAAACCACAATCTAAACCCGGTATCATCAAAGTCAACTCCCGGTCAAACTTATGATCTTTCCAAACCTTCAAATTGCTAACTTTCGCCAGATAGTGTCGAAAATTTCTAGAAGCATCCAAATGCAAATTTGGGCATACGCCCAAGTCCCATATCACCATATGGACCTAACGGAACCATCAAAACTTCGATCTGGGGTCAAATACACAAAGTCAAACTTGGTCAACTCTTCTAACATTAAGCTTCCTAGTTGAGAATTATTCTTTCAATTCAATCCCGAATCACCTGAAAACTAAAATCGATGACTCACACGAGTCATAATAAATCATATGAAGATACTCAAGACATCAAATAGCTGAACTAAATGCAAATGCTCAAAACAACCGGCTTGGTCGTTACAATGATTCATTTGGGGATTAATTGGAATTAACATGATATTTAGTTTCTTGATGTTTGACTGACATATACACACATACACATATAACAACTGTAGACATTTAAAATTTAATAGATTTGAATTTATAAATTAATTTGGAATATATTTTTAATACAAGATATATTAGTAAAAATAAATATTATAGGCAAAAAAGGGTTAGGGTTCAATCTACGCATACTTCACTAAAGAAGATAAGAATCCACATATATGGGGGAACACGTCATAGGCCAATGTTATGGAAGTAGCAGAGGCAATATATTTTGGAATAGCATGAGTTCGGTAGGTTTGGAGTGACTTACGAGGTTATTTAATGTCACTTTGAGGATGGTATGAATGCCCGAGGAACGGAGACAGAGTACAATAATTTTGTTGTATAATTACAAGGGTGATATTCTAAATTGCAACAACTATAGGGGTTTCTAGCTACTAAGCCACTCTATGAAAGTTTGGGAGAGGGTGGTGGAGATGAGGGTAAGGTGGGGTGTGTCTATTTTTTGAGAAACAGTTTGAATTCATGTCGGGGCGATCGACTACAGAAGCCATTCATCTTATTAGGAGATTGGTGGAAAATATGGGAAGATAAAAAAAGACGTACATATGGTGTTCATCAATCTAGAAAAGACATACTACAAAGTGCCAAAGGAGGTTCTAGAGGTGTACCTGTCACATACACTAGGGTGATTAAGGACATGTACGATGGAGCCAAGACAGGGGTAAAAGAAGTAGAAGGAGACTCGTGACACTTCTCATCAGAGATGAGGTTGCATTCATATCAACTCTTAGCCCATTCCTATTAGTCTTGCTGATTGATAAGTTGACACGACACATTCAAGGGGAGGTACCCTTTGCTTGTTATTTGCAGATGACATAGTACTGATTGACGAAACCCAATGCGATACTAATGATAGGCTAGAGGTATGGAGGCAAACCATGGAGTCCAGAGGCTTGAAGTTGAGCAGAACTAAACCAAAATAGTTGGAGTGCAAATTTAGTGACGTGACTGGGGAGGTTGACATTGAAGTGAGGATAGACACACAAGTCATACCCAAGATAGAAAAATATATGTATCTTGGGCATGTAATCTATGAAAATTGGGAGATTGACGATGTTGTCACACATCGTATTGGACTAGGGTGGATGAAGTGGAGGCTCACATCTGATGTCTTGTGCGACAAGAATGAGCCACAAGACTTAAAGATATGTTTTATAGAGTAGTGGTTATACCGATCAGGTTGTATGGGGTGGTGTGTTGGCTAGTCAAGACCTCTCATGTTCAGAATTTAAAAGTTGCAGAAATGAGGATGCTGAGATAGATATGTAGGAACATTAGGAAAGATAAGTTTAGGAATGAAGATATACATGATAAGGTGGGAGTGTCCTGTGTGGTGGACAAGACGCGGGAAGTAAGGCTAAGATGGTACAGGCACGTGAAGAGGAGATGCACAGATACCCTGGTGAGGAGGTGTGAGAGGTTGGCTATAGCGGGTTTAAGGAGAGGTAGAGGTAGACCGAAGAAGTATTCGGAAGAGGTGATCAGACAAGACATGACACATCTTCAGCTTACCAAGGACATGACCCTTGGTAAGAGGATGTGGAGGTCGAGGATTAGGGTAGTATGTTAGTAAGTAGTCGAGCGTATTCCTATTTCGAACATGCTTCCTTTCATAGCTATAGTATTAGTGTTATCCTCATTTTCCCTATTTATAGATCGCTAGTTATTTCCTTTGCTTCGGTTTTATTTTTTTTGGCTATCGCTACTATTTATCTTTCCGTTGTTCGTTGTCACAACTGTTATGATATTATTTTTGTTGAGCTGAGGGTCTTCCGAAAACAACTTCTCTTCTTTCACAAGATAGAGGTAAGGTCTGCGTACATACTACCCTCCCAGATCACACTTATGGGAATGCATGGATATGTTGTTATTGTTGGGATAACATATTAGGTCAATTATTTAAATCGAATTAAATTGATTTAAATAATATCCAATGGTATTGGATAGCCCAGTTACATGGTCTTCTACTAACTGAATCGACCCATGAAAACCAAGCACGATGACCCAAAAATCTTTCTTGGAGGCTAGTCCATCCCACATCTATATAAATAGGTCATTTCTCTCATTTGAATAGATTAGAAGTTGAAGTCCAACAAAAACACACAAGAGAGCTCGTGGATAAAACGCCACAACTCTCTACAAACTATAAGCATTCAAGCACTCCAACATAAGTTTTAATTATTCAGGATCAACAACAAAGTCAAATCAAATACAAGGCGTTCCAGATCAAGGCTACTTGTTCACCAAAACGTTACTGTTCGTGGCAACTATCAAGACCTTCGTGACATATAGATCAAATATAAATTCAACATCAAGCTCAAAATCCCTTGAATTTATTGTATTTACTATTGGAAAGAAGATTTAGAGGATTCACAGAGATTGTAACATTTAGATAATCTGGAAAGAATACTATGTTTGTTGTAATTATTTCCAGTCCCGATTAATTATTTGGCTTGTAGGCATTTAAAATTTATTAAATTAAATTCATAAATAAATTTGAAATATATTTTAAATAAGAGATATATTAAATCAAATAAATATTATGGGCCAATATATTCGGTTAATTATTTAAATTAATTTAAATAAATACCTAATATAATTGAGCTAACCCATTTAGATGGTCTTTTACTAACAGGGTCGACCCATAAAGAGCAATCCTAATGACCTAGAAGCCTTTATCGGAGGCTACTCCATCCACACATATATAAAGGGGTCATTTCTCTCATTTGAAGAGATCAGAAGTTGAAGTCCAATAAAAATATATAAGGGAGCTTGTGGACCAAATGCCACAAGTCTTTACAAACTACAAGTATTCAAGGATTCAAGCACTACAACACAAATTTAAATGATTCAAGATAAATACAAAGTCAAATCAAATACACAGCTTTCAAGATCACGACTACTTATTTGTAAAACAATTAGTGTTCATAGCAACCATCAAGGCGTTCATGATGGATAGATAAAATTTAAATTTTGGATCAAGCTAAAAGGCCCTTGAACTTACTTTATTTATTGTTGAAAAGAAGAATCAGAGGATTAATAGAGATTTTAAAGCTCAAATTATCATAAATAAAATACTACGATTACTATAATATTTTTCAATCCTAACTAATTTCTTGATGCGAGTTTTATTGTTTATAAATTTTGGCACTAAAGTTCAAGAACATTGAAAAGTCTTCAAAGAAGATCAACTCTAAATTGACTTCCTCCAAGGCTGTTCATTCTAAGTTCTATGATAAAGTGGAAAACATCCTTGATGTTACATGTGTGAGTCTTGTACCAATTACAAGGGGCAAAGAAAGATTTCTAGGACAACAAACACTCTAAGTACCATCTGCATCAATTCTTATTTTCAAATCTTCATCCTAAAATGGAGAAAGATTCTCTACCAATGCATCAGAAGAAGGAACTTGTGTGTTTGGGGAGTTCATAGGTTTGGGGAGTTCATAGGGTTGAGTGGGGGTTGATTTTGATAATATCATACTCGGATATTTATTTCAAAACTTATAATAGGTTCATTTTGTGATTTGGAACTTGTGTGTTCACTTTGGATGTAATTCGGATTGGTTAGGCTTGAATCAGACGCCTGGTTTGAAGTTTGAAAGTTTTTGAACTTAAGAGAAGTTTAATTTGTATTTTGATCTTTGATTTCTTGATGTGATGTTATCGAATGAGCTTGGAGGCTTTGGATAGGTCCGGGTAGTATTTATGGACTTGTTGGTATGATTCAACGGGGTCCTTGGGAAGGTGGGAGGGGGGAGGGGGGGCTCGAGTGTTTTTAGGACCATTGAAAATGGTTTGGGCAGTTCTGGTTCTGCTTCATCACACGTGCAGAGGTTTGGGTGCAGGTGCGAGGTCGCAGGTGTGACTTCTCTGTTGCCTATGCAGACTTGAGGTGTTCTGGGGAAGTTTTGCTTCTGTGAAGAGTGGGTCGCAGATGCGATGACGCACTTGTGGATATTTGGAACATGCATGCGAGGTTGGTGTGCTTAGGGAGTGTGCGCACAAGCGAGGTTTTTGGCCGCACCTATGGTGTCACAGATGAGATACATGTGTCGCAAAATCAAGTAGTCATTAGCTTTAGTGGGACCCGGAGATGCGAGGTTTTGACCGTAGAAGCGATGTCGTAGAAGAGACCAATTTGTCCGCAGATGCAAAAGTTGCTGGGCAGATTTATAATTAGAGGGGTTAGCTTATTTCTCACTATTTGGAGCTTTGGGGCTCGGCTAGAGTCGATGTTTGAGGAGATTTTCATCCCTACTTTGTGGGTAAGTAACTCTCACTTGCATTTGACTATTTGTTTTCAATTGCCATAGATTTATTGTAATGATCCGACCAATTATTTTGCTTTCTAGATGCCTGTTCCCTTATTCAAGACATCCCGTATGTGGTTTTACTATTTTATGACTTGAGGGGATGGTCGGTTTGGTTTGAAAGGGTTCGGGTTAAATTCGGAACACTTAGTTCTATAATAGTGGCCTAAGGTGGCCAAGTTTGACTTGAGTTGACATTTTGAGTAAATGACTTACAAATTGGGATTTTAAGATTCCAATAGGTTCGTAAGATGAGTTTAGTCTTGGTCGTGCATTCGGATCAGGTTTCAGGTGATCCGAGAGCGTTTCAGCGCTTATTATTGAAAGTTGGCATCTTGAAGGTTTTAGAGTTTTCTAAGTTTGGTTTGAAGTAGACTTTTGTGTTATCGATGTCCCTTTGGGATTTCAAGCCTTGGAATAGATTCGCATAGTGATTGTGACTTGTGCGTCAAATTTGGCGTCATTCCGAGTTGTCTAAGTATGATTTGTCATGTTCGGAGCTAGTTGGAAGAAGTTGAAGTTCAAAGGTTGATTAATTTGGTTTTGAGGTGCGATTCTTGGTTTGGATGTCGTTTTATGTGTTTTGAGACTTCGAGTAGGTCTGGATTATGTATATGGACTCGTTGGTATAATTGGACGGGGTCCAGGGTGGCTCGGGTGAGTTTCGGACCATGCGAAGTAAGGTTGAAGTTGGAAGATTTTCTGGTTCTTGTTTTGTTCTTTGTGAGCGCGGAGGGAGTCTTGCATTCACGATGAAGGATTTTGGGTTGGGGCATTTTTGGGCTTCACGTTCGCAGTTAGGGCATCGCGATCGCGGAGCTTTGGGGTCAGTGGCCTACACGTTCACGGTCATTGGGTCACGTTCGCATAGAGGAAGTCCGGCTGGGGCGATGGCAGGCCTTGGCCTTCGCATTCGCAAAGTTCCGCTCGCGTTCGCGAAGGGTAAGCCAGGTTAGGCATCACAATCACGAAGCCCTTGTCGCATTCGTGATGAAGACTTTTGGGATGATTTTAGCTTTTCCTTCACGATCATGAAGTGGCTTCCGCGATCCCAAAGAAGGAATACCTGGGCAAAGCACTTTTTAATTACGGGACTTAGGCTCTTTTTTCTCATTCCTCATTTTTGCTGGCCGAGTTTGGAGCTTCTTGGAGGAGGATTTTCATCAATCACTATAAGTTGAGTGATTTCCACCTAATGTGAGTTAAATGCATGGATTATGAGTAGATTCTAACATAGAAATTAGTAGAATTTTGATATTTTGTTGAAAAACCTAGGGTTTAGTAAAAGTGGGATTTAACCACAAAATGGATTATATAATTGGGTATAAATTATATATTTGAGTTCGTAAGGTCATGGGTAACAATTATCTATGAAAATATCTAGAATCCGGGCATGTGGGCTGGGGGTTACTTTTCTGAACTTTTCGAGCGAGGTTGTGAAATTAATCTAATAGTTAAATTATCAACTTTTAAAAATATATTGATTCATTTATGCGTGATTTGACTAGTTTTGTGTCACGGCCCAATTTTTCCTCTGTTGGGTATCATGATGGCATATAGTATTAGGGACTAGGTAAGCATAACATTTACTGAATAACAACAATAATTAAATAACATCTAACAATTTTTGAAATAAAAATCTCTATAAAAGTTACAACTCCCAAAAACCGGTAGTACAAGTTATAAGCTCTACAGAGTTTGTTATAATTTTTTAAATACAACTGTTTGAAATAAATTAAACAGTGTGAATACATATCAGAAGGTGACTCCGAAGCTTGCGAACGCAGCAACAGGTTTACCTTGAGTCTCCTCAACAACAATCCGCAAAACTAGCTAATGATCAACTAACTTCGAAATACCTGGATCTGCACAAAATAAATGTGCAGAAGTGTAGTATGAGTACACCACGGCAGTACCCAACAAGTAGCAAGACTAACCTCAGTGGAGTAGTGACGAGAAACAGTCAAGACACCTACTAGACTAAATAACCTGAACAAGTGTAGGTATAGGAGTAACGGAGTATGATATCTATATAAAGACTACGCGAAGCGGCAAATAATACGGTAATTGTAATAAGGAGGGAAAATAACAACTATCAGCGGAACACCATAATAATTTCATAGAAGAATGAACGGGAACACAACCTAAATCTGATAATCACAGTTACAAAAAGGACAAGTAACAACTCAACAAAACGACCGCTTTCACACAAGGTTTTAGTCAATAGACTCCACGAGGTATTGAACCTCATAATATTCACAACTCACGGGTCCCAATACCTGAACCCTAACACTTAGCATCCTATTCTCTCATTACAATTTATAACCGCACTGATCACTCACGTGCCAAATAGAGTCATTCTCACATAGAAGGCAATTAAACAAGGATGTACATCTATACTCAACAATATCAAGAATCCTCTTTAACCGATAAGAGCGCTTAACTACGTGTATGCTTGTGCAAGTATTCTAACATAGTTCATGCCAGCTAGTAAGTATTGGAAAAGAAATGGACAACACATAGAATGCTTTCTCATAACTTCCCACAAGATAAAGCTCACACAGGTAAGTGTACCACTACACAACATCAACAACAACAATGCCCTTAGGCCATCACAAGTCGTCACATATCAATCCCTGACATAGCCCACCTAGTCTCGCCACGTGTGCAATAGTAAAGTAAATGCGCGCCTTGTCTCACCACACTTGCATAATAATCTTCCCAACCTGTCTCACCACATTCGTAACCCACATATATATATATATATATATATATATATCCCGCCTTGTCACGCTGCATGTGCAAATACCAATCTTAACAATAACACAGCAGAAACCTCGTGCAACCCAATAACACTCGCACGGCAGAAACCTCGTGCAACCCAATAGCAACAATCGCACAGCAGAAACCTCGTGCATCACAATAACAACAACCGCACGGCAGAAACCTCATACATCAAAATAACAACAACCGCATGGTAGAAACCTCGTGCATCACAACAATAAGTAAAACAACAAGTACAACAACAATAATGACAATGATACAAGGGTACGATAAATAAGTCAATTCAGAGACTCCAGAACTCAAAGAAACAGAGGAACTATATCACAAGGAGTAGCCACAATAGAGAATGCTAGTCATAATAAGAACAACTCAACAAGAAAGGAAATACTGTGTAACAACGGTCCACAATATACAGTTCGACAACGAGGGAGCTAACACAAGTCGAATAATTCCAAATAAGGACAATCACTAAATTATAGGATATCTAACTTCTTTTAAGGTTGGGCCATTAGGAAAGAGATACAACAAATTCAATAAGGATAAGCAACAGAAAGATAATCTTAGTCTTAATTAAGGGTGAACAATTACAGAAGAGATAATTATAACTTCAAATAAAGCTACGCAGTTAGCGAAAAGATAACATGGCAATGGAAGAGATAACAATTTCAATTAAGGCACATATGAATCAAGTAAACAGTAAGAAAGGATCATGAAGCAATTGATTCTAATTAAGCAGGTAAAGGTGAAACTAGTAATTAAAGAACGTAATCATAACAAGTACAACTGCATATTCAATGAATGCAAGGACCTAGGAACCCTAAAAAGGCCAATTTCAACAAATAAGTCAGAGCACGTATTCGTCACCTCGTTTACACGGACTGCAATCAACACAGAAGATTCAAATATTAAGGGTTAGTTCCCCCACACAAGGTTAGGCAAGATACTTACCTCAAAGAAGACAGACCGATACTCAAAAATGAACTTCTCGGGTGAAATAGCCTCCGGACGGCTCAAATCTAACCAAAATAACTTCGAAGCACAAATAAAACTCATAAGAAACTATTCCAGATCATAAAGCATTAGTCTTTATCAAAATCTAAAAATTGGCCCAAAAGTCGACCCCTGGGCCCGCACCTCGGAACCCGACAAATTTCACAAAACTCGAACACCCATTCCGATACGAGTTCAACCATACTAAAATTATCAAATTTCGATACCAATTAGTCCCTCAAATCATGATTTTTCATTTTGAAATTGTTTTTCAAAAACCTCCATTTTCCTCAACTCAAAACACAAATTAAATGATAAGAATAAAGTTAAAATCATGGAATATAATAAATTCTAGGTGAAGAACACTTACCCAATCGATTTGCTTGAAAAACCCTCAAAATAGAGAACTTTATATTCTGCCCAGGTATTTGTACATCGCGATCGCGGAACAAATAGTGCAATCGCAAAGAAGAAAAATAGCAACTGCCGAAATGAATTACGCGATCATGTAAGGAACAGTGCCAACGCGAAGAGGGAAAAATGTTGGGGCCAAGTACTACACTACGTGACCGCGTGAGTGCGCATGCGATCGCGAAAGGGGAAGGGTAAAATTACCAACTGTTACAGCTGAGCTATGCGAACGCGGGCAATGAAGTGAGAACACAGAGAAGGGAGA
This sequence comes from Nicotiana tomentosiformis, assembly GCF_000390325.3. Classification (NCBI taxonomy): domain Eukaryota; kingdom Viridiplantae; phylum Streptophyta; class Magnoliopsida; order Solanales; family Solanaceae; genus Nicotiana; species Nicotiana tomentosiformis. Next base: position 42,817,065 of record NC_090823.1, read on the forward strand.
AGCACACGTACGTGATCGCGAACAGGACTACGCGAACGCAAAGAAGGAATGGTCAGCCTACCAAACAAGCCTCTGCGATCGCGGCTTCAGCTATCCGATCGCATAGAAGGGGACACCAGATATCAGCACAGCTATACCAATCAATGAGAAAATGGCCTGTAGCCCATCCGAAACACACCCGAGGCCCCCGGGACCCCGTCTAAACACACCAACAAGTTCCATAACCTAACACGGACTCGCTCAAGGTCTCAAATTACATCAAAACAATATCGAAACTATGAATCGCACCATGAATCGAACTTATGAACTTTTAAATCTTTCAACTTCTAAAACTCGCGCCGAAACCTATCAAATCAACCCGGAATGACGTCAAATTTTGCAAGCGATTTCCAAATAAAATAACAGAGCTATTCCAACTCTCGGAATCGCATTCCGACCTCGATATCACCAAAGTCAATCCTTGGTCAAAATTCTCAACCATCAAAACTTCAACTTTTCCAACTTTGCCGAAATGCTTCAAATCACCCTACGGACCTCCAAATCCAAATCCGGACGGGCGCCTAAGTCCAAAATCACCATACGAAGCGGTTGAAATTATCCAAAACCTATTCCAGAGCCGTTAACACAAAGTCAAATTCTGGTCAACTCTTACCGCTTAAGCTTCTAAAACTTGAATCCTTCTTCTGATTTGACTCCGAATTATTCGATAACTGAACTAGACCACGCACGCAAATCAATACATATAAATACAAAGCTGCTCAAGACCTTATGCCGCCGAATGGGACTTAAATTCTTAAAATGACTGGCCGGGTCGTTGCATCCTCCCCTTCTTAAACAAACGTCCGTCCTTGAACGTGCCAAGAATCGCCTCGACGTGTTCAAATCACTGAATGCACATATCCAACATACACCCACGGGTGACCCCACATCACCTCAATCGACATAAGCCTGATGACACCATCTCAACCGTAATTTATCCTTTCTAGCAACACCGATAAGCCTTAGTTGTTGAGATGAGTGGGGTTGCTTTTACTACGTTCCAGCTTAAGGGAGTGGCTTATCAGTGGTGGCGGACGTATGAGTTGGTTAGCCCGGCCGAGTCAACTTCACTTACATGGGTTCAGTTTTCAGAGATGTTCCTGAGAAAGATTGTACCTCAGTCCCTTCGAGATACATGGCGCGCGGAGTTTGAGCAACTGTGTCAGGGCACTATGTCAGTATCAGAGTATGCCGTTAGATTCAGTTATTTGGCTAGACATGCCCCTGATTTGGTCATTACAGTTAGGGAGCGAGTCCATAGGTTCATAGAGGGGCTTAGGCATGATATTCGGTTCAGCATGGCTCGGGAGTTAGAGTCGGATATTTCCTTTTGGTAGGTGGCAGGGATCGCTCGCCGAATAGAGGGTATGTAGGACCAGGAGAGAGAGGGCATACGAGGTCAGGAGAGAGAGGATAGGGAGACGAGGAGGCCTCGTAGATCGGAGAGGTCCACTGGTCCTTATTTTAGAGGTAGGGTACGACATGGTAGAAGTTTTGTGGGTCAGCTAGTTCAGTTTGTACTTCAGGCTTCGCACATTGTTTCAGGTGCTCATGGGTCTCAGAGTTATTAAACCGCACAGTTCCCACATCCACGTCAGTAGATAGGTTGCTTTGAGTATGGAGATACCAGCCACATGGTGCGAGATTGTCCCAGACTTCGGACAGATGTGTCACAGCGAGGGATTCAGATGAGTACAGGGCTCCTAAGAGGGGGAGGCCCAGCCCGTTGATGTGTTTCATATAGTAAGCTTGAGGTCGCTGCACTAGATAATTCCATACATGTATGCTTTTGATTTGTTACAGAGGGGCACTATTCGTACTTTGTTTCAGTTCTACTTATCGGGGTGAGTCCTCTATTTGTTGCTCCACCTATGGATGAGTTCATGACTTAGTATTCTGTGTATCTATTTGCCCATGTTGGGAGATTCTATGAGCGGTATCCCATGTCTATCATTTGTTTTTATCCATTATTGAGAGTTGCGAGGCTAGAAGTGAATTTTTTTGTCCATTATGGTAGGTTTGATGTGATTCCTGAGCAATTTTGGTTACGATTTGTGATTTTATACTCTACCGGGGTAAGAGTTTAGTAAGTGTTGTGATTTTATTGGCAGAATTGAGTTAGTGGAAGATTTCCATTGGTATGATGTGTATTCGACTTGTGATTCAGAGTTGAGGGTGAGACCCTCGCGATTCCATGTGATTATATGTTTGAGTCGGGCTGCGTGCCACGATGGAAGTTATATCAGGATGAGATCCTTGTGATTTGTTCATATACTTTTATTTTTCTTTTTAAATTGATTTGTAGGATGGTATTCATAGAGAGTTGTGCATGTCGGGCTTGTTTGATATTTCTCTTATGTGTTTCTCTTTACATATTCAGTCATTTTTCCTTCTGTGCTTCTTGAGTTTTAGCTTGCGGGGTGTGTGCCCGGTGGTGTTAGTTGTGACTTGTTGATTCGGGTGTATAGTTAAGAGGTATTCATGTTTCCTGCATCTTTGTCAGTGTTATGGATGTTTGAAATAGGGTTCTAACGGATATGAGGCTAATTGCCGGTGCTGGGTTTGATTACGGGCAGCTATTGTGATAAGAAATGTTATTATGGGCCTATGTGTGGCGTGTCATGATGAGTGGCTGTACCTTGTGGGTGTAAGCATGAGTTGTTGCAGCTGGTTGAGACTGATACCAGGTATGGCTTTAGAATCGGGTCTTTTGGAGACGAACGGAAGGTGAGAATTTTGACTCGGAGAATGCAATGGCACTCCTCTAGAAAACCCTTAGCATCCTCTGAAGCTAAACCACTGAAAGTAGGAGGGTCATATTTCTTGAACCTTGCAAGTTAAGCTGCTCTTCCTCAGATGTTGCTGCCCTGTCCGCGGGCTGGACTGGAACCACAGGCTGTGTCGCTATGACACCTGGAACCTGACCAACGTGGACTGCTACTCTGGAGTGTGGGCGACAGGAGTCTGGGTTCCTCCCCCGGTCTGTGAAGTAGCTGGTGCAACCGAAATCAACCCCGCCTGAGCCAATATACCAAACATGCTCAGGAACTGTGCTAAGGTCTCCTGAAGTCCGGGGGTAATGACAGGCGCCTCTGATACCTGCCCCCCAACTGGAACTACTAGCAGTTCCTCAACTGCTGCTCTGGTAGGTGCCCTAGTTGCGGTACGTGCTCCTCGTCGGCCTCTGTCTCTGCCCCTACCCCTAGCGATATCCGCTCTGGGGGTAACGTCATCAAGAACTGCAGTTCGTGTCATCACCATCTGTGAGAGAATGGAAATGACAAAAGCTCAAACTTTGAGATCAATGAACTCGCACGATAGGAATGAAGGAAGTGAGACTGTCCTAATAGTTCTATAGCCTCTCGTAGATAAGTACAGACGTCTCCGTACCGATCCACAAGACTATACTAAACTCGCTTATGACTCGTAGCACCTATGAACCTAGAGCTCTGATACCAACTTGTCATGACCCAATTTTCCCTCCATTGGGTATCGTAATGGCACCTAGTCTTAGGGATTAGGTAAGCCTAACATTAACTGAATAACAACAATAATTAAATAACATCTATCAATTTTTGAAATAAAAATTTCTATAAAACTTACAACTCTCAAAAACCGGTAGTACAAGTCATAAGCTCTACGGAGTTTGTTTCAATTTTCTAAATATAGCTGTTTTAAATAAAGTAAATAGTGTGAATACAAATCAGAAGATGACTCTGAAGCCTGCGAATGCAGTAGCAGGTTTACCTTGAGTCTTCACACCAATAATCCGCACAACTAGGTAATGATCAACTGACTTCGAAATACCTGGATCTGCACAAAACAAATGTGCAGAAGTGTAGTATGAATACACCACAGGTACCCAGCAAGTATCAAGACTAACCGTAGTGGAGTATTGATGAGAAACAGTCAAGACACCTACTGGACTAAATAACCTGAACAAGTGTAGGTATAGGAGTAACAGAGTATGATATCTACATAAAGACTATGTGAAGCGGCAAATAATACGGTAATTGTAATAAGGAGGGAAAACAACAACTATCAGCGGAACACCATAATAATGTCATAGAAGAATGAACGGGAACACAACCTAAATCTGATAATCACAGATACAAAAAGGACAAGTAACAACTCAACAAAACAACCGCTTTCACACAAGGTTTTAGTCAATAGACTCCACGAGGTATCGAACCTCATAATATTCACAACTCACGGGTCCCAATACCTGAACCCTAACACTTAGCATCCTGTGCTCTCATTATAATTTATAACCGCACTGACAACTCATGTGCCAAATATAGTCATTCTCACATAGAAGGAAATTAAACAAGGATGTACATCTATACTCAACAATATCAAGAATCCTCTTTAACTGATAAGAGTGCTTACCTATGTATATGCTTGTGCAAGTATTCTAACATAGTTCATGCCAACTAGTAAGTATTGGAAAAGAAATAGACAGCACGTAGAATGTTTTCTCAATACTTTCCACAAGATAAAGCTCACACAGATAAGTGTACCACTACACAACATCAACAACAACAATGCCCCCAGGCCATCACAAGTCATCACATATCAATCCCTGACATAGCCCACCTAGTCTCGCCACGTGTGCAATAGTAAAGTAAATGCGCACCTTGTCTCGCCACACGTGCATAATAATCTTCCCACCTTGTCTCACCACATTCGTAACCCACATATATATATATAGCCCGCCTTGGCACGCCGCATGTGCAAATACCAATATTAACAATAACACGGCAGAAACCTCGTGCAACCCAATAACACTCGCACGGAAGAAACCTCGTGCATCACAATAACAATAACCGCACGACAGGAACCTCGTACATCATAATAACAACAACCGCAGGGTAGAAACCTCGTGCATCACAACAACAAGTACAACAGCAACAATGACAATGATACAAGGGTACGACAAATAAGTCAATTAAGAGACTCCAGAACTCAAAGAAACAAAGGAACTATGTCACAAGGAGTAGCCACAGTAGTGAATGCTAGTCATAATAAGAACAACTCAACAAGAAAGGAAATACTGTGTAACAACGATCCATAATATACAGTTCGACAACGAGAGAGCTAACACAAGTCGAATAACTCCAAATAAGGACAGTCACTAAATTATAGGATATCTAACTTCTTTTAAGGTTGGGCAATTAGGAAAGAGATACAACAAATTCAATAAGGATAAGTAGCAGAAAGATAATCTTAGCCTTAATTAAGGGTGAACAATTACAAAAGAGATAATTATAACTTCAAATAAAGATACGCAATTAGGGAAATGATAACATGGCAATGGAAGAGATAACAATTTCAATTAGGGCACATATGAATCAAGTAAACAGTAAGAGTGGATTATGAAGAAATTAATTCTAATTAAGCAGGTAAAGGTGAAACTAGTAATTAAGGAATGTAATCATAACAAGTACAACTGCATATTCAATGAATGCAAGTGTCACGCCCCGAACCTAGGAGCGAGACAAGCACCCCGTGCCTCACCTAACCTGGCGTACCAAATTGCGACTAAGGGACTCTGAACACATAATGTCATACTTTGGCCATGGGGCAACCTTGCAAGACAATTTGTGAAGCAAAATATAAAACTGAATGGAAACTAGCGCTAACTAAATATCAATATAAAGCTAGGCCGACAAGGCCGTCATAGCTACTACAGCTGACAAACCACCAATTTATACAAACCCAACATACTGCACTAACCAACAGGATATGCCTACAAGCCTCTACTGATAGATGTACTGTGATCGGAACAGGGCCCCGACCTACCCATAACATATATACAGATATACATAAGATGTACACAAAACTCTAGACCTGGCAACTCCGAAAGACGTGGAGCTTACCGATCAGGCGGAACTCGGGAAACACCTACTGAGGAGGTCTACCCGTCTGTCTGTCTGAACCTGCACGCATGAAATGCAGCGCCCCCAAAAAAGGGACGTCAGTACGAAATAATGTACCGAGTATGTAAGGCAATAAAATAACTGAAATCTGAAACTGAACTGATAATATGATAACTGAAATTAACTGGGAGTCAAAGATGATCTGGAGATATACTTACCTGCTGATACTGACTCAACTCCTTCAATATAGTAAGTAAAATAATTGTACGGCCTTATAAGGCTCGGTATATATAACTGCTCTGCCATAGTAGGCTCGCTCATAGGCGCTCGGCCATACTAGGCTATGTATCTCGACCATGCTGGGCTCGCTCATAGGCGCTCGGCCACAGTAGGCTCGGTATATAACTTTCCATCTGATCAGAGGTTGCCCAATAGGGGCCTGCCCATCGATTATAGCTCGATGGTAATGAAAATACTGTAATACTGTATATATAGGCTTGCTGCTCTCTTGACTGGAAGAAGACAATACTATATTGAATATAGAATCTCGATAAGGAATAATATTGTAACTTATGAGACTAGAATAGTGTGAATAAATTCATGAATATGAACTTCTCTTTTTGTCTCATTACTAACACATGTAGCTACGAGATCATGCCAAAATGAAGGAAGGCTTAGCCTTAACATACCTTATCACAATCTTTCCAATCACCAAGTTGAACTCACCTCTTCGCACCTTAATCTACAAGAATGATAATAATACTATCGTTAAGTTACGAAAGGTACAACTATCGCACAACGAACGACAAACCTATTTTGTATTAAAACGGGCAGCATCTCCCCTATAATATGCCCTTCCTCCAACTTCAAGATAACACCAACAATACAAGAACAGAACAATAACAACATATATACATCATTTTCCAGCCCTATATACACCATCAAATACTACAAAATAGCCCAACACACCCCAATCTCTTCGTACACAAAACGACCACCGTAGTAGTGTCAAACAACCCGAAAATGTTATGACGAACGACCAGCCAACCACCCTACATTTATATGGTGTTTATAAACCCCCTTCCTCCTCCAAAACTCCACAAAATAGTAGTAAAACACGCAGCCAAACAGCAACACAAAACAGTCCACAAAACAGTCCGCTACAAGTGAATAACTCGAACTCACGGCTTCCGATCACCGTCCCGTGAGTTCTTACAAGTATAGAACGACTTACCATGAATTTACAGAAGAAAAAATGGATGAAAGAGAGCAGTAAACTCACCTTATTTGTTGGATAACTCAGCTCCTATCTTGGTTCTTCAAACTCTAAGTTTTACCTCCAATTGGAACTTGAAAGGGAGAGAAAATCAATTAGGGTTTGTGGGAAATTTTTGGGAGGATTCTTTGCAGAGCTTATGTCTGGTTATTATGCTCTATTTTAAGTCTAATATATGAAGAAAATAGGCCCTTAAAAGTCCTCTTTGGACGACCCGAAATGGCCCATTTTTGGGCTTTCATTTAAGCAAGTAGGTGACACACCTACTTGTCACCTAGCAGCTTGCGCAGTATCTCAAAAATGCACATATCTCTCTACTCCGATGTTGTATTGACAAATGGTTTAATGCGTTGGAAAATAGACTCATATATATTTAATTTGATGGGTGGAACACACCATAACTCTAAGTATATTGGGAGAAAATCGCAGTTACATTTGACCCAAAGTTTCAGTAAAACTTATGAATGTAACTTGTGATGACTTTCATCGACTTTTGTTCCACAACTCGCTTGACATCAAAACATAACACACGGATGTCATACAAATAATATAAATCATAACATAATCTCCTTATCATGTTAATCACCCTAGTCTCACCCCAAAGGTACATGTTATAACATTTCCAACTTGTCGACTTTCGATGAAACATTGTTTTATTTAATTGCTTTAGCTTCTGAACTGTCCAACCCTCTTTGTACTTGTTGTTCATGATCTTCAATATTTGTAACCTCAGAGGTAACATGATTAACTTACTTTATATACTTTTAAATATTATCTCATTTTTTTGTCCTACATTAGTTTGCTTACGACGCATTTTTACGTACGAAAATATAGGGTGTAACATCACTCCCCCCTTGGGAACGTTCGTCCTCGAATGTTTACTCTTGGAGACTTTGGAAACTTTTTCCAGAGTATCCTTCGTACACTAGGTTAAAACCAACCTGCACGTAGCCAGAAACATACTATGCATGCCACACATGGCCAATCTTTATAAATAGCAGCAATTTGCCTCACCGACCGTAAATCATAAATATTGAAAGTGAAAAATAAAAGCTTACCTGATGACCTGCTAGCCTACATAGAGCTATGTTGTAGCGTCCCATCTCGAACCATATCTTCATTTTGAAATAGGTGGGGGTATTTAGACTTCATTTCTTCCTCCGATTCCCACGTCATCTCTTCTACATTCTTGCTCCTCCATAAAACCTTTACGGAAGCTACCTCCTTATTTTGTAGATTGCGGATTTGTCGGTCTAGGATGGCAACTGGAATTTCCTTGTATGACAAGTCCTCTGTAATCTGTACATCATCTGTGGGCACCACTCGGGTAGGATCGCCAATGCACTTCCGTAGCATAGATACGTGAAAAACCGGATGGACAGACTCCAATTCTGAGGGCAACTCTAACTCATAAGCTACTTGGCCCACTCTCCGAATGATCCTATAAGGCCCAATATACCGTGGGCTAAGTTTTCCTTTCTTGCCAAACCTCATCACGCCCTTCATAGGTGATACCTTTAAGAATACCCAGTCATTAATCCTGAACTCTAAGTCTCGTCGTCGCATGTCAGAATATGACTTCTGACGACTCTGAGCTGTCAACAGTCGCTCACTGATAACCTTTACTTTCTCTATGGCCTGCTGAACCAGGTCTGGCCCATGTAACCCAGATTCTCCAACATCAAACCACCCTATAGGAGATCTGCACTTACGCCCATACAAAGCCTCGTACGGAGCCATCTGGATACTGGAGTGGTAACTGTTATTATATGCAAACTCGATAAGAGGTAGATGTTCATCCCAACTTCTTTTAAAATCCAACACACATACTCGTAACATATCCTCGAGCGTCTGAATTGTGCGCTCGGCTTGTCCATCAGTCTGTGGATGAAAAGCTGTGCTGAGATTCACCTGAGTCCCTAGACCTCTCTGAAATGACCTCCAAAAATGTGCTGTAAACTGAGCCCCACGGTCAGATATAATAGAAACTGGTACTCCGTGTAGCCGCACTATCTCCTTAATATATAACTTTGCATAATCTTCTGCTGTATATGTAGATCTGACCGGTAGGAAGTGTGCTAATTTCGTGAGCCTATCGACTATCACCCATATAGAATCGAACTTACAATTAGAACGAGGTAAACCCGTGATAAAGTCCATGTTTATCGCCTTCCATTTCCATGTCGGGATCTCTATAGTCTTCATTAGCCCTCCAGGCTTCTGGTGTTCTATCTTCACTTGCTGGCAACTAGTACATTGGGCGACAAACTCAGCAATGTTCTTCTTCATATCATTCCACCAGTACACATCCTTAATGTCATGATACATCTTCGTTGATCCAGGATGGATGGAATACCATGAATAATGTGCCTCTGACATAATCTTGTCTCGTAGCCCTGCTACATCTGGAACACACAAACGACCCCTGTATCTGAGAACCCCATCTCCCTTGAGCTCTAACAATGGCTTCTTCTGCTGCGGAACTCGCTCTCTCAACTCGACCAACTCTGGGTCCTCGTACTGCCTTTCCTTGACTTCAGCTATGAGGGATGATTTTGCAGTGTTTTGGATTACAACTCCACCATCCTCAGAATCTACTAACCGAACCCCCAACGAAGCCAATTGATGAATCTCTCTAGCTAATTGTCTTTTCTCGGGCTCTACATGTGCTAAGCTACCCATAGATCGGCGACTTAAGGCATCTGCTACAACATTAGCTTTCCCTGGATGGTAGAGAATGTTAACATCGTAATCTTTCAATAACTCAAGCCATCGCCTCTGTCGCAAATTCAACTCTTTCTGCTTGAAAATATATTGTAGGCTTTTATGATCAGTAAATATATCAACATGAACACCATATAAATAATGCCGCCATATCTTAAGTGCATGGACAACCGCAGCTAACTCGAGGTCGTGGGTCGGATAATTCCTCTCGTGCTTCCTCAACTGCCTTGAAGCATACGCAATTACCTTCCCATGTTGCATCAGGACACATCCTAACCCGACACCTGATGCATCACAATACACGGCATAACCCTCTAGACCCTCTGGAAGTGTTAGAACTGGAGCTGAGGTCAACCTGTTCTTAAGCTCTTGGAAACTCCGCTCACAAGCCTCTGTCCATTGAAACTTAGTTTCTTTCTGTGTCAACTTCGTCAATGGTGCCGAAAGGGAAGAAAAACCCTCTACGAACCTCCGATAGTATCCTGCTAAGCCTAGAAAGCTACGAACCTCTATCGGAGTGGTAGGTCTAGGCCAAGATTTCACGGCCTCAATCTTCTGAGTGTCCACCTTTATCCCTTCATCTGATACAATATGCCCCAAGAATGCTACAGACTTCAACCAGAACTCACATTTAGAAAACTTAGCATACAACTTACGATCACGGAGGGTTTGGAGTACCGCTCGCAGGTGGTCCGCATGCTCATCCTCTGAACGGGAATAAACCAGAATATCATCAATAAATACTATCACGAACAAATCTAAAAATGGTCGGAATAGGCTATTCATCAAGTCCATAAATACAGCGGGTGCATTAGTCAACCCGAAGGACATGACAAGGAACTCGGAGTGGCCATATCGGGTCCTGAAGGCTGTCTTCGAAATATCTTTTTCCCGAACTCTGACTTGGTGGTACCCCGACCTCAAATCTATCTTTGAAAAGCATCTAGCCCCCTGCAACTAATCAAATAAGTCATCGATCCTTGGAAGTGGATACTTATTCTTAATAGTTACCTTGTTCAGCTGCCTATAATCGATACACATCCTCAGCGAGCCGTCTTTCTTCCGCACAAATAGTACTGGTGCACCCCAAGGTGAGGTACTGGGCCTAATGTAACCTTTCTCCAGCAAATCTTTTAACTGCTCCTTCAACTCCTTCAATTGGGCAGGTGCCATTCTATACGGAGGGACGAATATTGGTTGAGTTCCTGGAAGCAAATCGATGCTAAAATCAATCTCTCGCTCTGGAGGAATACCTGGAAGCTCATCTGGAAACACATCTGCATACTCTTTGACTATGGGAATAGACTGAAGTGTAGGTATCTCAGCATCTGCATCTCTAACTCGCACAATATGATAAATGCACCCTTTTGCGATCATTTTCCTCGCCTTCAGATAGGAAATAAACCTACCTCTGGGTGTTGGTGTATTACCTACCCATTCAAGGACTGGCTCACCCGGAAAATGAAATTTGGCTGCCTTTGCTCGGCAATCAACTGTGGCATAGCAAGCTGCCAACCAGTCCATGCCCATGATAGCATCAAAATCCATCATCTCTAGCTCAACTAGGTCAGCTGAGGTCTGACAACTACAAATTGTCACCGTACAACCTCGGTAAACCCGTCTAGCAATAATCGATTCTCCGACCGGTGTAGATACCGCAAAAGGATCACTTAGTATTTCAGGCACTATACCAAACTTCCTCGTGACAAATGGGGTAATATACGATAAAGTAGATCCTGGGTCTATCAAAGCATAAGCATCGTGAGAGCAAATGGTTAATATACCTGTCACAACGTCTGGTGAAGACTCCTGGTCCTGTCGACCCGCTAAAGCATAGATACGGTTCTGATTACCACCTGAACTGGAACCTCTACCTCAACCTCGACCTCTACCAGCTGAAGACTGAGACTCGCGCCTTGAAGGATGCACGGACATAGATGATCCTGTTGCTGAACTCGCTGGTTGTGCCATTCCCCCCGAATCTTTATTTGGGCAATCTAGCATCATATGCCCCGGACGCCCACATATATAACAAGCATCAGAACCTGCTCGGCATTGGCCCAAGTGTCCTCTACCACAGATGTCACACCGCGGAGGAAATGACCATGTCTGCGCAGAACCTCGTTGTCGCTGCAAACCCGACGCCCGTGAGCTCTCACCTGGTCCTGACTGAGTATAGCGGTCATACCCGTAACCCTGTAACTGAGGTGGCGGAGGCCTAGGTGGCCGTCCGAAGTACTGGGTCCTATAACTACCCTGAGATTGCTCCTGAGACCTGGGAAATCTCATCCTCTTACGTTGCCCTTGCTCAGCCCTCTCTGTACCCTGCTGCCGACGCCTACCCCTTTCTATATTCTGGGCGAATGCCTGAATCCGGGAGATATCCATACTATCCTGCAATGCAGCGGTGGCACATGCCTCGGTTAACTCTGGGGCTAACCCTGCTATAAACCTGTGAATCCTGTCCCGCATAGTAGAAACTATGGATGGTGCATATCTGGCCAATGAGTCAAAACGGAGACTATACTCTCGAACACTCATATTACCCTGCTTGAGGGCTAGAAACTGATCGACTCGAGCCTGTCGGATCTCCCGCGGTAAGTACTGGTCAAGGAAAGCATCTGAAAAATTCTCCCAAATAGCTGGAGGTGTATCACGTCCCCTGGACCTCTCCCATCCCTCATACCAAAGGATGGCTATATCTCGGAGTCGAAAAGCTGCTAGCTCAACTGCCTCTTTCTCCGTGGCATGCATAACACGAAAGATCCTGTGAAGCTGATCTATGAAATCCTGCGGGTCCTCCCTCTGATCTGTCCCCGTGAACTCTGGGGGACTCAAAGCAATAAACTCTCGGACCCTTGAACTCCCAGACCCCTCAGAAGTTCCTGCACTAGCTGATGCCCTAGCATGTTGCTGGGTAGCTACCAACTGTGTCAACAAATGCACCGCACTCCTTAAGTCCTGATCTGATGGAAGTGGAGGGGGAACTGGATGTGCGGTTTCCCTAGGAATCTCCGTAGTTGGTGGAGGAGCCGGTAATGGCTGAGTAGGGGTCTCCCCTTGAGCCTCAGACTGGGCCCCATCTACTGGGGGTACCCTGTTGGTCCCCTCACCTACTACTGTATCTCTCCTCTGGCTAGCCGTAGTCTTCCTAGTCACCATCATCTGTGCATGCAAACACCAACACATAAGTTTAATTCAAATTTCCTATAACTCAGTTCTATAGCACGATTTAGATTTCAAAGAAGTGTAACCAACTCCTAAATGCCCTGTAGTTCCTTGCTTATATAATGTGGTGCACAACACATCTATAAACAAGACCCTACTAGACACGGCTTGTAGACTCCCTAGGACAGAACTGCTCTGATACCAAGTTTGTCACGCCCCGAACCTAGGAGCGAGACAAGCACCCCGTGCCTCACCTAACCTGGCGTACCAAATTGCGACTAAGGGACTCTGAACACATAATGTCATACTTTGGCCATGGGGCCACCTTGCAAGACAATTTGCGAAGCAAAATATAAAACTGAATGGAAACTAGCGCTAACTAAATATCAATATAAAGCTAGGCCGACAAGGCCGTCATAGCTACTACAGCTGACAAACCACCAATTTATACAAACCCAACATACTGCACTAACCAACAGGATATGCCTACAAGCCTCTACTGATAGATGTACTGTGATCGGAATAGGGCCCCGACCTACCCATAACATATATACAATATACATAAGATGTACACAAAACTCTAGACCTGGCAACTCCGAAAGACGTGGAGCTTACCGATCAGGCGGAACTCGGGAAACACCTACTGAGGAGGTCTACCCGTCTGTCTGTCTGAACCTGCACGCATGAAATGCAGCGCCCCCAAAAAAGGGACGTCAGTACGAAATAATGTACCGAGTATGTAAGGCAATAAAATAACTGAAATCTGAAACTGAACTGATAATATGATAACTGAAATTAACTGGGAGTCAAAGATGATCTGGAGATATACTTACCTGCTGATACTGACTCAACTCCTTCAATATAGTAAGTAAAATAATTGTACGGCCTTATAAGGCTCGGTATATATAACTGCTCTGCCATAGTAGGCTCGCTCATAGGCGCTCGGCCATACTAGGCTATGTATCTCGACCATGCTGGGCTCGCTCATAGGCGCTCGGCCACAGTAGGCTCGGTATATAACTTTCCATCTGATCAGAGGTTGCCCAATAGGGGCCTGCCCATCGATTATAGCTCGATGGTAATGAAAATACTGTAATACTGTATATATAGGCTTGCTGCTCTCTTGACTGGAAGAAGACAATACTATATTGAATATAGAATCTCGATAAGGAATAATATTGTAACTTATGAGACTAGAATAATGTGAATAAATTCATGAATATGAACTTCTCTTTTTGTCTCATTACTAACACATGTAGCTACGAGATCATGCCAAAATGAAGGAAGGCTTAGCCTTAACATACCTTATCACAATCTTTCCAATCACCAAGTTGAACTCACCTCTTCGCACCTTAATCTACAAGAATGATAATAATACTATCGTTAAGTTACGAAAGGTACAACTATCGCACAACGAACGACAAACCTATTTTGTATTAAAACGGGCAGCATCTCCCCTATAATATGCCCTTCCTCCAACTTCAAGATAACACCAACAATACAAGGACAGAACAATAACAACATATATACATCATTTTCCAGCCCTATATACACCATCAAATACTACAAAACAGCCCAACACACCCCAATCTCTTCGTACACAAAACGACCACCGTAGTAGTGTCAAACAACCCGAAAATGTTATGACGAACGACCAGCCAACCACCCTACATTTATATGGTGTTTATAAACCCCCTTCCTCCTCCAAAACTCCACAAAATAGTAGTAAAACACGCAGCCAAACAGCAACACAAAACAGTCCACAAAACAGTCCGCTACAAGTGAATAACTCGAACTCACGGCTTCCGATCACCGTCCCGTGAGTTCTTACAAGTATAGAACGACTTACCATGAATTTACAGAAGAAAAAATGGATGAAAGAGAGCAGTAAACTCACCTTATTTGTTGGATAACTCAGCTCCTATCTTGGTTCTTCAAACTCTAAGTTTTACCTCCAATTGGAACTTGAAAGGGAGAGAAAATCAATTAGGGTTTGTGGGAAATTTTTGGGAGGATTCTTTGCAGAGCTTATGTCTGGTTATTATGCTCTATTTTAAGTCTAATATATGAAGAAAATAGGCCCTTAAAAGTCCTCTTTGGACGACCCGAAATGGCCTATTTTTGGGCTTTCATTTAAGCAAGTAGGTGACACACCTACTTGTCACCTAGCAGCTTGCGCAGTATCTCAAAAATGCACATATCTCTCTACTCCGATGTCGTATTGACAAATGGTTTAATGCGTTGGAAAATAGACTCATATATATTTAATTTGATGGGTGGAACACACCATAACTCTAAGTATATTGGGAGAAAATCGCAGTTACATTTGACCCAAAGTTTCAGTAAAACTTATGAATGTAACTTGTGATGACTTTCATCGACTTTTGTTCCACAACTCGCTTGACATCAAAACATAACACACGGATGTCATACAAATAATATAAATCATAACATAATCTCCTTATCATGTTAATCACCCTAGTCTCACCCCAAAGGTACATGTTATAACATTTCCAACTTGTCGACTTTCGATGAAACATTGTTTTATTTAATTGCTTTAGCTTCTGAACTGTCCAACCCTCTTTGTACTTGTTGTTCATGATCTTCAATATTTGTAACCTCAGAGGTAACATGATTAACTTACTTTATATACTTTTAAATATTATCTCATTTTTTTGTCCTACATTAGTTTGCTTACGACGCATTTTTACGTACGAAAATATAGGGTGTAACAGCAAGGACCTAGGAACCCTTAGAAGGCCAATTTCAACAAATAAGTCCGAGAACGTACTAGTCACCTCGTGTACACGGACTACAAACAACACAAAAGACTCAAATCCTAAGGGGTAGTTCCCCCATACAAGATTAGGCAAGATACTTACCTCAAAGAAGACAAACTGATACTCAAAAATGAACTTCTCGAGTGAAATGGCCTCCGGACGGCTCAAATCTAACCAAAATAACTTCAAAGCACAAACAAAACTCATAAGAAACTATTCCGGATCATAAAGCTTCAATCGTTATCAAAATCTGAAAATCAGTCTAAAAGTCGACCCCCGGGACCGCACCTCAGAACCCGATAAATTGCACTAAACCCGAACACCCATTCTGATACGAGTTCAACCATACTAAAATTATCAAATTTTGATACCAATTCGTCCCTCAAATCATGATTTTTCATTTTGAAAGATTTCTTCAAAAACCTCCATTTTCCTCAACTCAAATCACAAATTAAATGATAAAAATAAAGATAAAATCATGGAATATAATAAATTCTAGGTGAAGAACACTTACCCAATTGATTTACTTGAAAAACCCACAAAGAATCACTCAAAACCGAGCTCTAGAACTCCAAAAATGTTAAAAATGGCTAACCCTAAGAATAGAGAACTTTATATTCTGCCCACGTATTTGTACATCGCGATCGCGGAACTAATACTGCGATCGCGAAGAAGAAACTGCTCGACCATCTGGTAACTAAACTCGACCATGTACGCAAATCAATACACAAAATACGAAGCTGCTCAAGACCTTATGCCGTCGAACGGGACTTAAATTCTTAAAACGACCGGCTGGGTCGTTACATCCTCCAACTCTTAAACAAACGTTCGTCCTCGAACGTGCCAAGAATCGCCTCGACGTGTTCAAATCACTTAATGCATATATCCAACATACACCCACGGGTGACCCCACGTCACCCCAATCTACATAAGCCTTACGACACCATCTCACCCGTAATTTATCCTTTCTACCTACACCGATAAGACTTAGAGTCAAAATTCTCACCTTTCGTTTATCTCCAAAAGACCCGATTCTAAATCCACACCCAGTATCAGTCTCAACCAGTTGCAAAAACTCATGCTTACACCCACAAGGTATGACCACTCAATATGACACACCACACATAGGCCCATAATAACATTTCTGATCACAAGACCTCGTAACTATACACCCGAATCAACAAGTCACAACTAACACCACCGGGTACACACCTCGCAAGCTGAAACTCAAGAAGCACAGAATGAAATATGACTGAATATGTAAAGAGAAACACATAAGATAAATATCAAACAAGCCCGACAGGCACAACTCTCTATGAGTACCATCCTACAAATCAATTTAAAAGGAAAAATTAAAGTATATGAACAAATCACAAGGATATCATCCTGATATAACTTCCATCGCGGTATGCAGCCCGACTCAGACATATCAAATCACATGGAATCGTGAGGGTCTCACCCTCAAATCTGAATCACAAGTCGAATACATATCATACCAATGGAAATCTTCCACTAACTCAATTCTGCAATAGTAAAGTAAATGCCCGCCTTGTCTCGCCACACATGCATAATAATGTTCCCACCTTGTCTCGCCACATGTGCAACCCACATATATATATAGCCCGCCTTGTCATGTCGCATGTGCAAATATCAATATTAACAATAGAACGACAGAAACCTCGTGTAACCCAATAACACTCGCACAGCAGAAACCTCTTGCATCAAAATAATAACAACCACACGACAGAAATATCATGCATCATAATAACAACAACTGCACGGCAGAAACATCGTGCATCACAATAATAACAATCGTACGGCAGAAACCTTGTGCATCACAACAACAAGTACAACATCAACAATGACATTGATACAAGGGTACGATAAATAAGTCCATTTTGAGATTCCAGAACTCAAAGAAATGGAGGAGCTATGTTACAAGGAGTAGCCACAATAGAGAATGTTAGTCATAATAAGAACATCTCAATAAGAAAGGAAATACTATGCAACAACGGTCCACAATATACAGTTCGACAACGAGGGAGCTAACACAAGTCGAATAATTCCAAATAAAGACATTCACTAAATTATAGGATATCTAACTTCTTTTAAGGTTGGGCAATTAGGAAAGAGATACAACAAATTCAATAAGGATAAGCAGCAGAAAGATAATCTTAGCCTCAATTAAGGGTGAACAATTACAGAAGAGAATTATAACTTCAAATAAAGATACGCAGTTAGGGAAAAGATAACATAGCAATGGAAAAGATAACAATTTCAATTTAGGCACATATGAATCAAGTAAACAGTAAGAGTGGATCATGAAGCAATTGATTCTAATTAAGTAGGTAAAAGTGAAACTAGTAATTAAGGAACGTAATCATAACAAGTATAACTGCATATTCAATGAATGCAAGGACCTCGGAACCCCAAAAAGGCCAATTTCAACAAATAAGTTCGAGCATGTACTCGTCACCACGCGTACACGGACTACAATCAACTCAGAGGACTCAAATCCTAAGGGGTAGTTCCCCCACACCAGGTTAGGCAAGATACTTACCTCAAAGAAGACACACCGATACTCAAAAATGAACTTCTCTGGTGAAATGGCCTCCAGACGACTCAAATCTAACCAAAATAACTTCAAAGCACAAATAAAACCCATAAGAAACTATTCCGGATCATGAAGCTTTAATCTTTATCAAAATCTAAAAATCGGCCGAAAAGTCGACCCCCGGGACAGCACCTCGGAACCCGACAGATTTTACAAAACCCGAACACCCATTCCAATACGAGTTCAACCATACTAAAATTACCAAATTCAGATACCAATTCGTCCCTCAAATCATGATTTTTTATTTTAAAAGTTTTCTTCAAAAACCTCCATTTTCCTCAACACAAAACACAAATTAAATGATAAAAATAAAGATAAAATTATGGAATATAATAAATTCTAGGTAAAGAACACTTACCCAATCGATTTGCTTGAAAAACCCACAAAGAATCGCTCAAAACCGAGCTCTAAAACTCCAAAAATGTTAAAAATGGCTAACCCTCGCAATAGAGAACTTTATATTCTGCCCAGGTATTTGTACATCGTGATCGCGGAACAAATAGTGCGATTACAAAGAAGAAAAATAGCAACTGCCGAAATGAATTACGCGATCGCGAACAAGACTACGCGAATGCAAAGAAGGAATGGTTAGCCCACCAAACAAGCCTTCGCGATCGCGGATTCAGCTACGCGATCGCATAGAAGGGGACACCTGATATCGGTACAGCTATACCAAACAATGAGAAAATGGCCCGTAGCCGATCCGAAACACACCCGAGGCCCTCGGGACCCCGTCTAAACACACCAACAAGTTCTATAACCGAACACAGACTCGCTCGAGATCTCAAATCACATAAAACAACATCAAATCTACAAATCGCACTATGAATCGAACTTATGAACTTTCAAATCTTCCAACTTCTAAAACTCGCGCCGAAACCTATCAAATCAACCCGAAATGACGTCAAATTTTGTAGGCAAGTCTCAAAATAACATAACGGAGTTGTTCCAACTCTCGAAATCACATTCCGACCCCGATATAACAAAAGTCAACTCTTGGACAAACCTCTCAACCTTCAAAACTTCAACTTTTCCAACTTTCGCCGAAATGGTTCAAATCACCCTACGGACCTCCAAATCCAAATCTGGATGCACCCTAAGTCAAAAATCACCATACGAAGCTGTTGAAATCATCCAAAACCCATTCCAAAGCCGTTTGCATAAAGTTAAATTTTGGTCAACTCTTACCGCTTAAGCTTCCAAAACTTGAATCCTTCTACCGATTTGACTCTGAATCATCCGGTAACTGAACTTGACCACGCATGCAAATAAATATACATAATATGAAGCTGCTAAAGACCTTATACCTCCGAACATGACTTATATTCTCAAAATGACCGGTCGGGTCGTTACAATTTGGGTTGCTTGGTGTTGTTTTAAGGCGACTAGTGAGGTTTCAGAGCTGAGTAGAGTACATGGAAGCAAGGTAAGTCTCTTATCTAATCTTGTGAGAGGGAAATTATCCCTGTAGGTATTATAATTGTTGTGTGCTACTTGTTATGGGTGCTACGTACGTTCAAGGTGACGAGATTTTGTACGTACCTAAAAATCATGATTATGTCCAGGTAGACTTTGGACTCTACCATGCCTTATTTGCACTACTTGAACTAAACTTGTTAGTTTAATTAAATAAATTCATAATTGAGATTGGATTAGAGTTTATGTTAGACCAAGCCTCTTCACCTTGAGTTTTGGCAGGATACTTAATTGTTGCTAAAAATAATGTTTTCTTTATGTTCCTATCCTTGTATTGTAGTTATGTGACCTGTAATTCAGAATGTTACCTCCATTCTTGTGGATCAGGCCGAACGCCTCGGCAGTGCTGTGAAATAGCATTATGGATCAAGACGTACAACCTCAGCAATATATTTGTGATGCGTCCATGGGTCGGGCCGAACGACCTCAGCAGTGTACACTATTATTAGGGATCAGGACGTACGACCTCGACATATTTTGTGCGTATTATTTCTAGGAGTCCGAATATACATGAGCTTTCCTTCTTGACTTGATACTTGATATTTACTTGACGTTCCTTATGTGTTAGAGATAGCATATGGTACTTGAGGATTTCACATTATTATTATGTTAAAGGACAATGTTAGTTACTATTATTTAGTCCATCGCTACTTATTGTGTTTCATGTCTGCCTTTATTTCATGCATTTTATTTATTGGACCACTAGTAAGTGTCGATGTCAACCCCTCGTCACTACTTCTTCGAGGTTAGACTAGACACTTACTAGGTACGCGTTGATTTACGTACTCATACTACACTTCTGCACTAATTATGCGTGTATTGAGGAAAGTAATTCAGTCGGTCATACAGGCGCGCATACACACAGCCATGGTTCACCATTGGCTTCGCTAACGGCAATGTCAGATGCCATCTTGGCCAATGATGGGAATTGGGTCGTGACAACTTGGTATCAGAGTAGTAGGTTCACATAGGTCTCATGAGTCATAGGCAGTCCTAGTAGAGTCTTGTGGATTGGTGCAGAGACGTCCGTACTTATCTTAGAGAGGCTATAGGGCGTTAGGAATCTTCTCTTTCTTCATATCCTATCGTACAATTGATGTTGTATTAAGTATCTTTCTCTTATTCTCTCATAGATGGTGAGAACGTGCACGACAGCGGTACCCGATGGTAAAAGGGCTGCTCCCCCAGCCGTCATAGGTAGAGGAAGAGGCCGAGGGAGGGACACAACTCTTGCTAGAGGATGAGGGCATCGTAAAGTTTCTCCTGTAGTACTACTAGTGGATCTAGTGGAGAATCCTGTTATTGAGCAGGATGAGGTTCCTGCAGCAGAGCTGGCCCCGACAGACTTTATGGTTGCACCAGGATTTTAGGAGGTCGTGGGTTGTATGCTATGGTTCATGGATTATATGACTTAGGCTAGACTATTCCCAGCAGATCCAACCACATCTCAAGCGGGAGGGAGAGCACAGACTCTATCGCTCATATGCCAAGCCACGTCGCTGTTGTGTATCAGACCCTAGGTGCACTGCTTGGGGGCAGGGTTCATCTGGCTACAATGGTTAGATCTGAGCCTAAACTGGCCACGATCATTGAGGAGAAGAAGCGGTTGGACGAGGCTTCATCCTCCTCTCTTTTGTGGTGAGTAGTCAGAGGACCCCCAGGATTGCATTGTCCGTTGTAGGGAGAGGCTGCATAATATGCGGGTAATAGAGTCCAATGGGGTGGACATCACCATATTTCAATAGGTCGGGAAGCCCTACAAATATGGCAGTCTTATCTCGAGAGAAGAACAACAGGTTTACCTCTCTTGACTTGGGACTAGTTCACACATCTCTTTTTAGAGAGTTATATTCCACCCTCACAGAGGGAAGAGTTACGGGTCAGTTCGTGCAGCTCTAGCTGGGTCTGATTTTAGTGAGCAGCTAGGAAGGGATATTCTATGAGTTGTCTCATCATGCAGTTATCATATTTTCACAAATGTAGAGAGAGTTCAGAGGTTTATTGCAGGCTTGCACTAAGGTATCCAGGTTTCTATGGATCGAAAGGCTTAGATATGAGCTCCTTACAATGAGGTTGTAGAGATAGCTCGGAGGATTGAGCGTATCTATAACCAGGGCTGAGATTTTACATCAAGGGATAAGCGCCCCCGACATTCTAGGGGATAAGGTCAGTACACGAGGGGGCAGCCTAGCAGGCCCATGTATTCCGCACCATCGCCTGCTCGGGGTGCTCCAGCACTACCCTACTTCAGCGCCATTTCAGAAAGAACCTACCACCCACCACCTATTCAGGGTTCCTACAGTGGGAATTCAGGTCATCAGGGTTTGACCCAAGGTCAGCAACTTTTTGTATCGAGAGGTTCCTTCGAGTGCGAGGAGCTTGGCCACGTGAGGAGAGTTTGCTGCAGGCTTCGAAGCAAGGCAGTTCAGTAGGGCCATCAGCCTAAAATTACCGTACCAGCTGGTGCACCGCCCATCTAGCTGGCCAGGGGCAAAGGGCATGTGGGTAGGGATTGCCCCAAAGGTGGAGGCTAGATAGATGGTGCTCCGGCTAGATTCTATGGCTTTCTAACCAGACTAGATGCAGTAGCCTCAGACGCCGTGATCACATGTATTATTTCTATCTGCCATAAGAATGCTTCAGTACTTTTCGATCCAGGGTCTAATTGTTCATATGTATATTATCTATTTTCTCTTTATTTGGATGTACCCAATGAGTCCTTGAGTGTTCCTTTATATGTGTCCACACCTGTGGGTGATTTTGTTGTGTTGAATTGGGTAGACCTATCCTATGTAGTGACTTTCTGTGGTTATGAGACCAATGCGAATCTTCTATTGCTTGATATGACTGACTTTGAGGTCATCTTAGGCATGGACTGGTTATCTCCATACAACGACGTTCTTGATTACCATGCCAGGACTGTTACCTTGGATGCTAGATTTGCTAGGTTGGAGTGGAGAGGCTAATCTATTAGTACATCCAGTGACTGACACATGGCCGAGAAGAGTTGTTTGGCCTATCTGGCCTTTGTTCAAGATACTATTGTGGAGATTCCCACGATAGATTTAGTGCCCATGGTGCGGGAGTTTTCTGATGTATTTCCTTCTGATCTACCAGGCATGCCACTGGATCATGATATCGATTTCGGCAGTGATTTGGCGTTAGTAAACTTGCTTATCTCTATTCTTCCTTATCGTATGGCTCCAGTGGAGTAGAGAGAGTTGAAGGAGTGGCTTCAGGAGTTGCTCAAAAAGGGGTTCATCAGGCCAAGTGTGTCACCTTAGGGTGCACCTGTATTATTTTTAAAGAAGGATAGGAGTATGCGGATGTGCATTGATTATTGCCAGCTGAACAAAGTCACCATGAAGAATAACTACCCATTTTCGATGATTGTTTTGATAAGCTACATGGTGCTAGGGTGTTCTCGAAGATCAACTTGAGTTTTGGGTATCATCAGCTAAGGATTCGTGCTTCACATGTTCCGAAGATGGCTTTCCGGACTAGATGTGGGCACTATAAGTTTCTAGTGATGTCCATCAGCTTGACTAATGCTCCAGTAACATTTATGGATTTGATGAATCAGGTGTTCAGGTCATATCTTGACTCATTTGTCATTGTGTTCATTGATGACATGTTGATCTTTCAGAATCTCAATTCAGATAGTCAGATGTTTGCGAGGCGAGCTTTCTGAAGCTTAGGACCAGATTGACTATAGCACTAGTGTTGGTTTTGCCCTACGGTTCAGGGATGTATACTGTGTATTATGACGCTTCACACATTGGTCTGGGTTATGTATTGATGCAGGAGGGGTGAGTTTTTGCATATGATTCACGCGAGTTGAAGCCCCATGAGAAGAATTACCCTGTGCACGAATTAGAGTTGGTTGCGATAGTTTATGCTCTTATGATCTGGAGGAATTATCTTTATGCAGTGTCGTGTGAGGCTTACACCGATCACCGTAGTTTGTAGCATTTGTTTAAGCAGAGGCATCTTGATATGAGGCAACATATGTGGCTTGAGTTACTGAAGGATT
Source organism: Nicotiana tomentosiformis (assembly GCF_000390325.3). NCBI lineage: Eukaryota > Viridiplantae > Streptophyta > Magnoliopsida > Solanales > Solanaceae > Nicotiana > Nicotiana tomentosiformis. The sequence continues at coordinate 42,841,054 of NC_090823.1, forward strand.
ATAATATTACCATCCTCTATTATTTGGGCAAGGCGAATGTGGTCGTGAATGCCATGAGCAGAAAAGCCGAGAGTATGGGGTAGTTTGGCATTAATTTCAGTAGAGGAGAGGCCATTGGCTTTGGTCATACAGTCCTTAACTAACCGACTTGCGAGGTTGGATATTTCAGAGCCCAGTCGAGTCTTTGCATGCATTGTGGCTCAGGTGGTTACTATCGGTTATGATGGTGTTCTACGACACCGAGGTCTCTTATGTGTTCCAAATATTGATGGCCTGGGGGAGGCGATTCTAGAGGAGGCACATAGTTCGAGTTATTCTATTCATCCAGGATCCACAAAGATGTATCGTGACCTGAGGAATCATTACTGGTGGCGGTGGATAAAGTAGGACGTAGTTGAGTATGTGGCAAAATGTCTAAATTGCCAGTATGTTAAGTACGAGCACCAGAGGCCAGGTGGCTTACTTTAGCAGATGGTCATACCGGAGTGGAAGTAAGAGTGCATCACTATGGATTTTATGGTTGGTTTGCCGCGGACGTTTAGGAAATTTGACACCGTTTGGGTCATTGTCGATAGAATGACCAAGTCTGCACACTTTATTCCGGTGATGATTACATACACTTTAGAGAGGTTGGCCCAGATTTATATTCCGGAGATCTTCCAGTTGCATGGCGTACCTTTATCTATCATTTTAGATAGAGGAACTCAATCGACTTCACATTTCTAGAAATTTATGCAGAGTGAGTTGGGTACGCGGGTAGATCTCAACATGACCTTTCATCCGCAGACAAACGGGCAGTCAAAGTGGACAGTTCAGATTTTGGAGGATATGCTCAGAGATTGTGTGATTGACTTCAGAGGGTAGTGGGACCGATTCTTACCTTTTTCTGAGTTTGGTTAAAATAACAGTTATCAGTCCAACATCGAGATAGCTCTATTTGAGGCCTTTTATGGTCGACGATGTAGTTCCCCCATCGATTTGTTTGAGCCCGATGAGGCTGGGTTATATTGTACCGATTTGGTTAAGGATGTATTGAATAAGGTAAAGTTGATATAGGAATGACTTTGCACATCTCAGTCTAGGTAGAAGATTGACGCGGATCAGAAGGCGCGTGATTTATCATTTACGGTAGGCAAGAAGGTTCTGTTGAACGTTTAGCCGATGAAGGGTATCATGAGGTTGAGAAAGAGGGGCAAGCTGAGTCTGAGGTTCATTGGTCCATTTGAGGTATTGGAGAGAGTTGGAGAGGTTGCATATAGTCTTGCTTTGCCTCTTAGTTTACCAGGAGTTCATTCGGTATTCCATGTGCCTATGCTCCGGAGTTACCATGTCGACAGGTCCCATGTGTTAGATTTCAACACAATTAAGCTAGATGAGAGCTTGAGTTATCAGGAGGAGCCAGTTGCTATGGTTCACAAGCAGTCCTGCAATTGAGGTTTAGGAAGATTTCAACGGTGAAGGTCAAGTAGAGGGGTCAACCAGTCGAGTATGCGACTTGGGAGACTGAAAAGTACATGCGGAGTAGATATCCGCACTTATTCGGCACTCTAGGTATGATTCTAAACCCGTTCGAGGACCAACATTTGTTTAAGAGGTGGAAAATATGATGACCCGACCGGTTGTTTTGATTTCTAGATCCCCGTTCCCCTATTTAAGACTTCCCATATGAATTTTACTATTTTATGACTTCCGAGGACTATCAGTTTGGATTGGAAGTTGAATTCAGAACACGTAGTTCCATAATAGTGTCCTAAGATGGCCAAGTTTGACTTGAGTTAACACTTTGCGTAAACGACCTCAGAATCGGGATTTAAAGGTTTCAATAGGTTTGTATGATGATTTTGGACTTTGGCGTGCGTTCGAATCTAGTTTCAAGGTGATCATAGAGCGTTTCAGCGCATATTGTTGAAAGTTGGTTTCTTGAAGGTTTTAGAGTTTTCTAAGTTTGCTTTGAAGTAGACTTTGGTGTTATCGATGTCCGTTTAGGATTCCGAGCCTTGGAACAGGTTTGTATAGTGATTGTGACTTATGCGTACAATTTGTAGAGAAGAATCAAGGGAACAATAGAATTGTGCGCATAAAGATTTATCAATACAATTATTTTTTCTTCTATTTTGTGATTGCAGTTTATTTTTTATACATGAAAATTTTATTTCAAACAAATTGGTACGCATAGTGACACAATCTCTACCTCTCATTTAAGGTTTTCGATCATCAAAGTTCAAGAACATTGAAATGGATTCAAAGATTATCAACTCTAAATCAACTTACTCTAGGGCTACTAACTCCAAGCTCTATGCTGATATAGAAAGCATCCCCGATGTTACATTTGGAGGCCCTAGACTATTTACAGGGAGAAAAAAATGATTACTGGAACAACAAGCATTCAATGTGACATCCATATCAACTCCTATTTTCGGATCTTCATTCTTAAATGGAGCAAAATCCTCGGACAATGCATCAGATGGAGGAAGCAATGTTGCTAAAAGAATTAAGGAGACCCTAGCTTTACTCAACCTCTCTGGATCCAAGAACTCTTCTATGAAGGAAGGTAATGGTACTTCAAGTAATGGATCTTCTCCTCTTACATCTCATAACGTAAGCTAGACAAGGATCAATCTATGCAATAATCCATACTACTGTCCATTATACTATAATTATGCAAGCAATGATGACGAACACTTTACATATGGAGCAACAACTAGAAAACATGACAGAAACAATTACTGGCTTGACCAAGTGTATGCAAAATCAAGACGCTCGAAGTGAAAAATTAACAAAATTGTGGAAGGCTTGATGGAAAAGGGATTCCATTCATGTACTTGGAAAGAGTACAGAAGCTCATGAGAATGAACCTCCCCCAAAACGAGTAGCAGGCGCCGAGGAAATCCCTGTCTCTTCTAAATGGATTATTCCTTTTGACCGACTTAAGGATTCAATAGTGGGACTATCAATATCAAGTATCATGTTTCTACCTAGTCCTCCCTTACATGCATAAAACCTTACACTGTAATGATTGATAGCTTGGAGATGCCTACTGGCTTCAACCTCAAAAGTTTCAATAGTTTGATAGAAAAGGCAATCTAAACTAGTATGTGGTGCACTTTGTTGAGACATACAACAATTTTGGGACATATGGAGATTACCTTGTGAAGCAGTTTCTCTACTCACTAAAGGGAGATGCTTTTTCTTGGTATGTAGGCCACGAGGCTAGAACTATTGATCTGGGATCAACTGGAGAAAAAAATCATCAATCCTTTTTATATCAGACGTTGTACTATAAGCAAGGAGGAATTTACAGACACTCGTCATTGATTGGATAAAAAAGTTATTCCCTTTATCAATCGATAGAGGAATTCAAGTCTCAACTGCAAAGATAGGCTCAACAAAGGTTCTGTCATCGAGATGTCCAAGGCATGCATTGGGGTCTTCGTTATATCTTGGAAGGTATCAAGCCTAGGAAATCTGAAGAACTTGCCACTCATTCCCATGATATAAAGTTGAGCATGACCTTCGCTAGAAATAAAAGACTGCTTGCCTACGATCCTCACAAAGACAAGCAAGAAGCCAAGAATTGGAGAAAATTCGTACCCAAGTCTAAAAGCAATGAAGCTATGAATATCAACACATCGCCTATGAAGTTCACAAAGAAGGTGAGCAAGAAGCAGAATATGAAAACAACTTCTTTGCAGGGTAAGCCAAATGGGAAGTTGACTCAAAAAGAGATGCAAGAAAAGGAATACTCCTTTCCAGATTATGATGTGACCAAAACTTTTGAAGCATTCCTTGAGCTAATGCTCATTGTACTTCCTAAGATGAAGTGGCTAAATGAAGCTTGAAAATCCAATTACCCAAATTACTACAGATACCATCACCTTGTGAGTCACCCTCTTGAGAAGTGCTTTGTCTTAAAGGAAACGGTTATGGACTTGGATCGTGAAAAGAAGATCATTCTTTAAGATGAGAAGGCAATTGCAAACCAAATTTCTATCACCTTTTGCTCTTTCGATAGATGAGTCATGTAATTTTGAAGAGAGTAAAGATGAGAATTACTAGAGAATAACAAATCACGAACTTGATCAGCTTGATGATGAATGTTAAACGATGCCACAAAATAAGTACACAAAAATAATCAATCGAACAACCTACACGAAAAATGATGGTGAAAAGACCAAGAGAACAGAACCAATTAAGCATCTGAAGAAAAGAAAAGTAGAGTCAAAAGACACAACATCCAGCGAATTTGGAGGAATTCTTTTGAAGTTGGTTCCACATGAAGAATTTCCATGATGGGTTTGAGGCCTCTAGTTGCAATGTTAATAAAGGAGAAGAAAAAAGTGAATACATGCCGTTAGCACCTTCTTTATAGTTGAAAAAGCTCAACGAGTCTATTTCCCAAAAAGTTAATGCTTGCAAAGAGAAAGTAAAGTTGACGGGTGATTAACTTTACTAGGTGACACTCCTCATAAATTCCCTATTTACAATGTTTGCTATATGCGCGATGAAAGGGTAAATCGAATTTAAATTTGTAATGACCCAATCGGTCGTTTTGAGATTTAGCATTTCAGTTGGTAGTTTGAGGCTTTTAGTAGGTTCTTATGATGCATTATGACTTGCGTGTATGATGGGTTTTGATTCTCGAGAGGTTCGGAGTTGATTTGGAAGAGTAGTTCTCAATTCGAAAGTTTTAAGCTGGAAGAGTTGACCAAGGTTTGACTATTGAGAAAATGACATTGAAATCGAAATTTGATTGTTTAAATAGGTTTGTATGTTGATTTTTCACTTGGGCATATGTTCAGTTTTGAATTTGGATGTTCCTAGATGGTTTTGGCCCTATTTGTCAAATTTTGGATATTTTAAGAATTGGAGAGTTCCTAGGTTTGATCGTAAGTTGGCTTTTTGTTATTGGACTCCTATTATTGTTTTGTGACCCTAGGTTAGTTCACTTAGTTGATTGGAACTTGTGTGCAAAGTTTTATTGTTATCCGGAGTGCTTTAGTGTGATTCGGACGAGTTCGGCGAATTTAGAATGTTTGAAAGTTTAGAGAACGATCTTGACATTTGATTCTTGGTTTTGAAGTTATTTGTAGTATTTGGAGCCTTTCTAAATTTTTGGATAATGTATTTGGACTTGTTGGGATGATTGGACGGGGTCCCGTGGGGCTCAGGTTTGATTCAGGGTGGTTTTGGACCATTTTGGTTGATTTTACATTTCCTATTTTCTGGTGCATCTGATGAGCTTCGCTAGCGCGGATGGAGCTTAATGATTGCGTAGGGTATTTTTGGTCGCTAGTGATTTTTGAATTGCATTCGCGGTATATTTCTTGCCTTTGCGGAGTATTGTGGGAAATGTTCATCGCGTTGGCGCACCAAACTTCACGGTCGCAAAGTGTTGCAGGAGGTTGAGCGACAAAGGTTCGTGTTCGCATATGATCCCGCACGTTTGAGGAGTGGTGAGGCTAGTTGTCCTTCCCATTTGAATGCTCTAGGCCGCATTCACGAAGTAGTATCGGAGGCAGTGTGGATTTTGTGAATCACGATAGCAATTGTGGGGCTGCGATCGCGATGAGTACTACTGGCAGAGTATATAAGTTACCATTTTCGGGATTTTACCATTTTTTCTTATTTAGAGCTCTAGACTCCGAGAAGAGGAGATTTTGATGAGAAATTTCACTACTACATTGGAGGTAAGGAATTCACATTTGGATTAGGTTATATACATTGATTACCCATGAATTTCTACACCTAAAACTTGGAATTTTAAAAGGGAATTTGGGGCTTTTGTCTACACTTTAAGAGAGTGTATTGTGGGAATTTGAGTATTGATTTGGACTCGGTTTTGGAAACTAATTATATTTTTGAACTCAAAAGGTTATGGGTCATCAAATTTTGGTGCTGATGTCGGACATGCGGGCCCGGGTTGACTTTTGGGAATTTCTTCAAAGATCAAAACTTAATGGTTTGGGATCGCTTCTTATTGCATTGTTGACTTCCTTGGATATTTTTGGCTTGGATTTACGTGATTGGAGGGCTAGAGAGATATTTTGACGTGATTTGAGGTTGAAGACTAGCCCAGATGAGGTAAGTATCTTACCTAGGATTTGATTTAAGGGTATTTTCATGTTGGCTATGATACTTGTGATATGCTGGGGGTAACGTATATGCGAGGTGGAGAGCATATATGTGTGCACCATGGTTATTCATGATCCGGGTAGATATTAGGCTATTATATGCTTTGTTTTGCTATGATACTTCTTTGATACCATTTACCATCCACTTGTATAACCACTTGAGCTATTATCCATGCTAGAAATCATGCCTGAGTTATCTACTTATCTGTTTGAGACACGATAGGGTTATTTTTTCTTTGTTGAGTTATTTGCCTTAGCATAGTCATAATATTCAGTCACGATATTATATCTGCATTTTATATCTCTATCTCAGTGCACTTTTTATATGTTATCTCACCCATTGTTAGTGTCCTTGTGTGTGACACGAGTTTGAGCTAGGTTGTGGCACATGGGCATATTCCATGCGGTATATTGATATGATACTGTGAGATGTTGGCATATTGAAATTTGAGCGGATTAATCATGGGCCATAGAGTCGTATTGTAATGATTATGAGGTGGTGTTTGCGTCAAGTCCCCATACTGGGTTGAGTGGCATTGGTTGTTGAGTATTGATATTTATTGAGAGGTGATGTTTGCGTCATGATCCATATTGGGATGAGTGTTATTTATCATTAACTTTGATCTGATCAGCACTTGGGGTAGGATCCGCCCGTTCGGAGTCAAGTGATAACCCATGTTATATTGGGCCCTGTGAGTGCAGGGACACGATATGTGCTTAGTGAGGGTCTTATGCAAGGAACCAATACAGTACTGAATGTGTGCGTGTATGCTGATTCAGGGGAATTGTTCCAGGCACTATGAGAGTGCTGAGAGTTTGATTCAGCAGAATTGTGCTAGGCACCGTGAAAGTGCTAAAAGTATAAATGAGAGGTACTTGTGCCAGGCACTCTGAGTATGCTGTGATTGTGTATACTTGATTATTAAACTTTAATATTGTTGATTGGTCATGTATATGTGTTATGCTTGCATAGAGTTGTGCTTTCCTCATGCTAATTGGTATTTGATGTCTCTACTTAATGTTTAGAGCTTGAAATTCATGTCTTAGTGATTTCTGTGGAGAAGTTGATGCCTTGATTGATATACCTGAAAATCATGCCAATTTCTCCTCTTATTGTGTTTGAGTTGAGCCTGTTATTATTTGAGATGTTTTTTTATTATATGCTATTATTTTGCTATTACTGTCGTTATTGGATGTTGTAAGTGAGCACCGGACTTTGCCAACTCTTCACTGTTTTCTTCGATATTAAGCTTGATACTTATTGAGTATATAGGGTTGGTTGTACTCATACTACACTTTGTACTTCATGTGCAGATCCAGGTGTTGCTGATAGTGATGGTTGCTAGTGAGCTATTTATCCAGAATTGCTTGGTGATTTTGAGGTAGCAATGCAGTTCCGCTCGCATGCCTTGAAGTCTTCTCCTTTATCTATTGTTATTACTTTTTAGTCTTTGGACAATAAAGTATTTTGTTTAGACTCTGTATTTAGTATTCTATAGAGCTCATGCCCTCGGTGACACTAGATTATGGGGTGGATTCCCTTGTATTGCCTTTACGACTTTATTTATTTATGCTATTCCGCTATTTGAGACTATTTCTTATCATTTTTTATGTTTATTTCTGCATATTTGTTGCTAGGCACCATCACAATTTTGATGAGATTCTGGGTCGCGACATAACTAGTGGAGGATCCTAAGTGAACATCTTGCTAATTTTCACCATGAAAGAACCTGATATTCTCGTGGATAAACTCTTGGAAAGCTTCTTGATGATTCAAGGAATCAATCAAGGGGAAATGAGAAATAGGTGCTAGTAAATTTGAGATCACCATTGGAGATATACAGTTAAGTGCATGACTAAATGTAATGACCCGACTGAATGTTTTAAGTTTTAGAACCTCATTCCCATAGTTGATGCTTTTCGTGGGTTGCTTTGATGTTTTATTACTTGAGGGTAGAGATGGTTTAGTTTTTGAGCGCTTTGGAGTGATTTAGAACACTTTGTTCCTAACTAAAGCCTTGAGGTTGGAAGAGGCGACCAAACCCAACATTATGGGTAAACAACATGGTATTGGTGATTTGAAAGTTCCAATAGGTCCTTATGATGAATTTGGACCTATACGTATCTATGGTTCGGGTCATCAGTGGCCCGAGCTTTTTGGTTCGATGCTTGATTCTTTGTTTTGAAATTGTTTTTATTGTTAAGAACCTTTAGACAAGTTTGTATAGGGTATACAAATTTGTTAGGATAATTGGACGGGGTCTCGGGGGGATCGGGGTGAGTTTTGAGGTAGTTGTAGAGCATTTTAAGCTACGTTTGAACTGATGGGTTTTTTGTGCATAATTGTGTGTCGCAATGTCGGAGCTGAGTCTTGCGATTGGATAGAATGATTTGGCGAGGGGTGATTCTTACTTCAAAATCATGCGGAGGATGTTTGCCATCGCTTAATGTTGGAGGCTTGTGCATTCACGTTCGCTTGGGAGGATGTCAAGATCGCATAGGTGCTAGGCTAGTTGGCCTTTGCGATCGCATGAGCCCAGTCGCGATCGCGATTAAGGGAATGGCTCTAGGGGTTTATTTTGTCAAGATTTTGGGATTTAGCTCATTTTCACCATTTTTGAGTCTTGGAGAATGGGAAGAGGATATTTTGAAGAGGGATTTCACCCCAATATTGAGGGTAGGTAACTCTTACTTGAATTTGATCATATATATTAATTTCCCATGGATTTCTATACCTAAATGAAGAAATCAATGAGTGAATTTTGGGACTTTTGTCTAAAACTTAAAAGAGTGTATTTTGAGGGTTTGAACCTCGATTTGGACTAAGATTTAGAAAATAATCACATATTTGGACTCGTGAAGTTATGGGTCAACGAGATCTAACCTTAGACTCTGGTTTTGGCCATATGGGTTCGAGTTCACTTTTTATTGACTTTTGAGGTTTGATTAAAAATGAAAACTTTATTGTTTGAAATTGGGTTTGATGAATTTACTTGACCTTGTTAAATATTGTATGGCTAGATTTAGAGCATTTGGAGGTCACATATAGAGGCAAATACGTGATTGGAGGCTAAAGCTTGTTTGGGAATAAGGTAAGTGTCTTGCCTAATCTTTGTTTGAGGGAAAATACCTCAGGAAATAATTTTGTTTGCTAAATGTAATGTTTTGAGGGAAACATACATGCGAGGTGACTAGCGTATATTCGGGTGCCATGGTTTATTCATGCTCGGAGTAGATTTTAGGCTTCTTTATGCCTTATTTTGTTGTGTATTCTTCTTGACTTATGTTTTACTTGATTGTATGACTACATGAGCCTTTTTATTCATGGTAGAAATATGACATCATATTTGGACATGATGGGCTATTCTTGAGATTTTTGATATACTTGATTTAGCCGTAACTGTCATGACACAAACCCCACCTAGTCGTGATGGCATACCCCGTCATGCTAGGTAAGCCAAACAATAAATAACGCAACTGAAATAAAAAATCATCAATAAACAATAAATAAGATGAAAAAAAACCATAAAACTATCCTAAGGATTGGTAGTACAAGTCATGAGCCACTAAAATTTAGATTTACAACACTGGTCCACAAAGAAAATACAACATCTATTTGTATATACATAAAGAGAAGTACAAATCCTAAACTACCATGAACAAGTGGTATCTTGTATCTTGGAACGCTGGTATAACTTCAATGCTAGCCTTTGTCATCTACAACAGTTCGACTCCAAGATCTGTACGCAAGATGCATAAGTGTAGTATGAGTACAACCGACCCCATGTACTCAGCAAGTATCAAGGCTAACCTCAGTGAAGTAGTGACAAGGCTTTCAAGTCATAAGATACTTAATTTACTTAACATGTAGCTCAATAGCATATACATGTACCCAACAATAGTACCAAAATTGAAGCATGAAGTACATATAAGGCCAACAGTGCATATAGAGAAGATATGCACAAGCATCATAACCTAACTACAGATCAACATATAGACAAGTTAAGCATTTGAATATCAAATAAGCCTTCTACAACTTCATATAGAGAAGATATGCATGAAATATCAAATAAACCGTCAACAATTGCATATAGAGAGGATATGCATGAATAAACAAGTCAAGTTACACGGACAAACATATAGAGAGGATATGTACCGTGATTCATTTCATCAAGTAAAGCAACATATAGAGAAGATATTCATAAAAGACCTATATATATTCCAGAGATAGCATGTAAAGAAGATATGCAGTAAAATCATGTATACATCCAAGGAGTTTGCAAATAGAGAAGAGATGTGAAGTCCAACCACTGATAAGTTTTTCATAATCCATGTGAACTAGAAATCCGTCGGTTTCTCACAACCTGTGTGTACGTCATCAAGAGAGAAACATAAGAGTGCAACCCTACGGGGATGGATCCTTATCCACATGATGCACGAATAACTCACGTTCCATAATCATATCAACCACACGACAAAGACCTCATGCCAAATCAATTTCATATCACAATCACTGCCCTACAAAGACCTCGTGCCAATTCAATATCAATATAAAAAACTCACAATATCCACACGGCAAAAACCTCATGCCATATCCTTAATCTATATCCGAGAACCATATGTAGGAATATGTGCATATAAAAAAGAGATAAGCATATATAATGCACATGGACAGAGAGATAACCATGCATGGGTGTATGCATGCATACAAGGGATAATCCTTAGGTAGGATGTATGCTAATATGTACATATGACGATGGATCCAACATGTAATCCATCGTCCAAATAATCAACATGCCTAATTAAGTATCAAAAGCCAAATAATAGTCTTTAACGTGGGCAAGGATACTCAAGTAGTCATACAAAAATTTAAGGCATAACAAAAGAATAAAAAGTACATATGTGTGTTCATAATATACGTGTGACTATGTCTAAATCAAGTTTAATAACGATCTCATGAATAATTCATCATGCTCAAAGTAAGGTATCATTAACCTCAACATTTAACTCTAGCATGGCTCATAGTGGTCACGTGGTCATTCAATCGAGTAAACAATAGAACATATAGATCATACAACCAAACAAAGCATAAGGTAATCTAGCATCTACTCCCTAGCATGAATAACCATGGCACATGCATATACGCTCGTCACCTCGCATATATATCGCCCCTGCATGTAGCAACCAATATTGTTATTAGGAACTCAAACCAAAGCAAGGCAAGATATTTACCTCATCCGGCTAGATTTTAACCTCGAATCGCATCAAAACCTAGATCTAGACCTCCAATCACGCAAATCCAAGCCACACATCATCCAAGAAAGTCAACCAATGCAATAAGAAGTAATCCTAGTCAATAAAGCTTCAATCTTTGATGAATTTCAAAAAAGTCAACAAAAGTCAACCTGGGCCCGCGTGTCCAAAATTTGAAACCTATACCAAATCTCAATGATCCATAACCCTCTTGACTTATATGAAAATCTCCTTGAAAAATTGCACCTCTCCATGTTTTGGGTTCAAAATATGACAGAATGAGCTAAAATCCCGAAATTTCAATTAATAACTCAGCTGTAATCTTGCATTAGCGACAAATAGTTTGGAATTGAGAACTTCACAATTGTGACAAGAAGTTTAAAAATGCGGTGTTCGAAAATGCAACCAAAAGTTCGCAATTGCAAAGTAGCAGCACCAGCAATCCCATTCTCAACCGAAATGGTCCGAAACCACCTCGAAACTCATCTGGAATCTCATGGACACAAATTATGCATTTCAATCATAGAACATGCTAAGAACCTGCTTGCACACTCAAAACACCGAAAAGAGGTAGTCTTGACCAATGTTTACCATGGTCAAAGTCCAAATCCTTAACTTAACTAGTCTCTCAACCAATGACCCAAAACACACTTGAGCCCCTCAGGACCTCGTCCAATCATACAAACAAGTACAAATACCGTATTATAACTTGTTCAAAGTCTCAAAACATGACTAACAATATCAAAACAAAGAATGGAAGATCGAATCCATCTCTTAATTATTAAACATTCAAACTTCGCTGAATGCATCCGTATCACACTTAGACATTCCGGAGAACAACCAAACTTTGCACACAAGTTCATATAAAAAATTAGGACCTGTCCAAGGTCTCAAAACCACAATAGGAGTCTGTAACACCAAAGTCAACTCTCGGTCAAACGTATGAACTGTCCAATTCTTCAAATTGCTAACTTTCGACAAATAAAGCCAAAACCTTCTAGGAACATCTAAATTCAAATACATACATACTCCAAGGTCCACACACACCATACGAAACTATTAAAACCACCAAATCCCGATTTTTATGTCGTTTACTCAAAAGTCAATCTTAGTCAACTCTTCTAACTTAAAGCTTCCAAATTGACAATCACTCTATTAAATCAATATCGAACATTGCGAACATCAAAACCAACCATATACTAAGTTATAATACATCATATGAAGCTACTCAAAGTCTCAAACCGCCAAACAGAAATGCTAAAGATCAAAATGACCAGATGGGTCGTTATAGTATTAATACTTTATGTCATGAAAATGCATCTGTATCTTTATTTATTATGTCTTTGTGCATCTTGTTAGTTATATTTTGATCATGTGCATACATCCTTTGATTTGAATACCTTGATACATATCGATATAAATATTTCGCTTTGGGTCAATGAGCAATATGGTATTATTATAGCACGATAGTTTATGCCGTTCGGTGATTGCGATATCCATATGTTAAGGAATGATTAGTTTATATGCAGCGTGTGGATACAGATCCATCTCCCTAGGATCTCCCTCCCATGTTTCTCTTTTAATGGCATACACGCAGAGTTTGTGAGACACAGATGAGGGTTAGATTATGAATTTATGATGGTATTGATGATGATGGTATTGGTTGATGAGTTGGACGTAAAGGTGGAAAATTTGACTACTTAAGTGAGTACTTTATATCATATCATGCATTCTATATGCTATATGTTCATATAATCTATATATGCTAGTGGATGCCTCTATTACATGCATTGGATTTGATAGGCGAAATAGGATGATTCATCTTTAAATCTCTATTTCATGGTACATTCTCCTGTGGTACTGTATCTTTTTCCATTGCCTTGTTGTTTATATGCATGACCCGTGCATGTATTTTTGTTAGTGAGTATCATATAACTTGAACCTCACCACTAAGTCACCGAGATTAGTTCTGATACTTATTGAGTTCACATTGTCTTTTTACTCATACTACACTTCTGTATATTTTCATGTAGATCCTGGTGTTGGTCCTAGAGGTACTCAGAAGAAGCCTAGGAGCATGATTGGAGACTTCCTGGTGAGCTACTGCTCTTGGATTCATAGTTTATGGAGTCTCCTTCTATCTTACTTACAGTTTTCTTATTCAAATCCGTACTTCTGTATTATGAGACTTAGTAGTATTTCATCTTAGTAGCTCATGCCTTCGTACTACCAGGTTTTGGGAGCTTGTTGTAATATTTATTGCTTTTGGGTTAATGTTGTGAGACTTATTATGTTTTGTTTATATTATGATAGAAATTTATCATGTATTTGACTTGTTTGGTGATTTTGGATGTAAGCTTACCTAGAGGGATGGGATTAGGTATCATCACGACCATTGTTGGGATTTGTGTCATGACAAAGTTAGTATTAGAGCTCTAGGTTCATAGATTCTATAGGTCATGAGCATGTATAGTAGAGTCTTGCAAATCAGTATGGAGACGTCTATACTTATGTTCGAGAGGCTATGGGACATTTAGGAAACATAACTTTCTTTATTTCTCTATCGTGCGACTTTGTTGCATCCTAAAATTTGAGTCTTTACTCTTCTATTCTCTCACAGATGGTGATCACACATGCGTGAGCAGTCGCCGAGAAGCCAGTACCCCAATCCAGAGCAGGGAGAGGCGTAGGTTGGGGTATGGCTTTAGCTGAGGCCAGATCATATATGGCAAAACCCGAAAGAATGAAGCACCTACAACTACTAGTGCTCATGATAGAATCACTTCCGAGGAGCCACCTATAGCTCCAGTAGGGGACCATGTTCTAAATCAAGGTGTTCCATCAGAATCAACTTAAGTTCCCCAGGGTTGCATTGCTACTCTTGTGCTTTAGGACACCATGGTCTGGATTCTAAGCTACTTTGAGTATTTGGTACATGCCGAGATGATTCCCATAGTCTCAACTACTACTCATGATGGAGAAGGAGTCCAGACCCTATCTACTAACACTCTAGAGCAGGCCACTACTATGTTTTAAACCCTGAGAGTTCCAGATCTTCTCCAAGTTGGGTTACTTCAGCCTATTGCTGCAGTTAGGACGGAGGTTAAGCCTATTATGTCTGTTGATGATAAGAATATGACGGATTAATTCTAGAAGTTAGATCCTCCATGTTTTAATGGTGATCCCACAGTGGATGCTCAATATTTCTTGGATAGGTGCCATGAGATTTTGCACAATTTGGATCTCCTGGAGTCCAATGGAGTTAATTTCACTACTTTTCATTTGAGAGGGTTGTCCAAGAGGTGGTGGCAGACATATGAGCATATCAGGTCAATAGGGTTACCTCTTACTTGAACTAAGTTTTTGACTCTCTTTATATTGAAGTTCATCCCACTCACTAGGAGAGATGAGTTGCGTAGTCAATTTGTGAACTTGTAGCAGGATGTATTAAGTATAAGATAAGGTTCACAGAGCTGACACGTAATGCGGCTTTTTTAATTCCCTTTGAGAAGGAGAATGTATAGAGATTTATTGAGGGTCTTAATTACGGTATCAAGTATGGGATCGCACGATAGGTTAAGACTGAGACTAGCTTCCACCATGTTAGAGCGTATCCGCAAGCAGGAAAGAAAGGAGAGAGATACCAAGAATCCTCGTGGGGCTGGAAGATTTAGTGGTGCCTACTCTGGAGGCAAGGGCCAATATGGTAGAATACATCGTAGTAGGCCAGTTCTTTCAGCACTCCAAACTTCTCGCAACACTCCAGTTAGACATAGGTTTTAGAGTGCTCGTTAAGGACAGTCATCACACGCTGCACCTTCCGCACATGGTTCTTTTAGTGCACCTCTATGGCAAGGTTCTTTTAGTGGTTATTCTGGTTGTTAGAGGCATACTTAGTCCTAGTATCCATACAATTTGAGAAGTTGCTATGAGTATGGATATTTGTGACATATGAGAATTTGCTATAAGTGTGGACTCTTTTGTGATAGTGTTAATTGATAACACCTTGGTTTACTCTGGTAGTAGGGAAGAGTCTGAGCAGTATTTGAAGATTGTGCTTTAGACCTTCAAGGAGGAGAAGCTTTACGCTATATTTCATAAGTGTGAGTTTTGGTTTGAATCAATTGCATTTTGGGGTCACACAGTGTTTGGTGATGGTATTATGGTTGATTCAAAGAATATTGAGGTGGTTTAGTGATGGCGAAGACCTACTTTAGCTACAAAGATCATGAGTTTCCTGGGTTTGACTGGCTACTATCGTTGTTTTGTATAGGGATTTTCATCTATTGTAGCTCCATTGACTAAGTTGACTTAGAAAGGTGTTCCTTTTAGATTTTATGATGAAAGTGAGGAGAGATATCATAAGCTCAAGGCTGCTTTGGCTACAACCCTAGTGTTGGTACTTTCTACATGTTCAAGGCCATACACAGTGTTTTGTGATGCTTCGCGGTCTGGCCTAGGTGCGGTATTGATGTAGGATGGTATGGTGACTATTTATGCACTATGGTAGTTAAAGCCCTATGAAAAGAATTATCCAGTTCATGATTTTGAGTTGGCATTGTGTATGCACAAAACATTTGGGCGCATTACATGTACAATATGTCATGTCAGCTGCACACTGATCATCGTAATATTTAGCACTTGTTCAAGTATAAGGATCTAAATTTGAGGCAATGAAGGTGTATTAAGTTTCTTAATGATTATTATATCACTATTTTGTATCATCCATGTAAGGGAAATATGGTAGAGGATGCCTTGAGTAGGAAAGCGGAGAGTGTGAGTGATTTGGCATTCATTCTAGCTGAGGAGAGACATTTGGCTATGGATGTTCAGGCCTTGGCTAGTAGACTTGTGAGAATGGATATTTTTTAGCCTAGTAGAAATCTTGTTATTGCTCAGTCCTCCTTGTTTGAGCGCATTAAGTCTCACCAGTATGATGATCCCCATTTACAAGTGATTAAGGACATGGTGCAATGAGGGGGTGGTAAGGAAGTGGTTATTGATAATGATGTCATTATGCGACATCAGAGTCATCCTTGTGTTCCTAAATCTTGATGGTTTGAGGGAATTGATACTTTAGAAGGCTCATAGTTCATCGTATTGTATTCATCCAGGCGCTACAAAGATGTATTGTGATTTGAATAAACACTATTGGTGGTGGAGCTTGAAGAAGGACATCGTTTGTCATGTTTCTTGTTGTTTGAATTGCAGGCAAGTTAAGTATGAATATCAGAAAACAAGTGGTTTGATTATGGTTAATACCGAAGTGGAAGTGGGAGTGTATAACTATAGACTTTGTGGTAGGTTTACCACATACCTTGAGGAAGTTTGATGCTATTTGGATCATTATGGTAGGTTGGCCAAGTTTGTGCACTTTACTCCGGTGTAGACTACTTATACTTCGGAGAAATTAGCCCAGATTTATATTTGAAAGGTATTACAGGCATGAAGTGCCTATTTCTCTCATTTCAGACTGTGTCACTCAATTCACATCTCACTTTTGGAGAGAAGTACAACGGGAGTTGGGTATTCAAGTTGAGAATAGCTTAGTCTTTCACCCGCGGACAGATGGTCAGTTAAAGTACACTATTTAGATTCTTGAGGACATGTTGAGAGCTTATGTGACTGACTTTGGAGGCTATTGGGATCAGTTATTTCCTTTGGCGGAGTTTGCTTACAATAACCGTTATCAGTCCAGTCCAATTTTGAGAAAAATAATTTGTTACTAGTCTAGTATTAGATGGCTATGTATGAGGCCTTGTATGGTAGACGATGTCATTCTCCAATTGGCTGATTTTAGCCTCTCCCATGAAGGGCGTGATGAGGTTCGGGAAAAAGGAAAAATAATTTCCGAGGATTATTGGACCATTTAAGGTGTCGGAGAGAGTGGGAGAGGCTGCTTATAGGCTTGCATTGGCTCCCAGCCTAGCAGGGTCATTTTTGGTATTTCACACTTGGATGCTTCGGAAGTATGATAAAGATAATTCGCATGTTATAGACTTCAGCAAGGTGCAGCTTGATAAGAATTCACTTATGAAGAAGAGACAGTAGCTATTTTGGACAGGCAACTTCGTAAGTTGAGGTCTAAAGAGATCGATTTGGTGAAGGTGCTTTAAAAAGGGCACTAGAGTGAGAAGGCTACTTGGGAGGCCATGTTAGAGATGTAGAGCATATATCCACATTTTTAAAGCAGTTTAGGTATATTTATTAACTCGTTTGAGGATGAACATTTATTTAAGAGGTGCATAATGTAAGGACCAGACCGGTTATTTTAAGTAATAGAACTGTATTCCCCTATTTGATGTTTTTTGTAGGTTTCTTTCATGTTTTATGACTTGCGGGTAAGTATGGTTCAATTCCCAAGGGATTCGAGAGTGGTTTAGAATACTTAGTTCCTAAGTAAAGGCTTAAAGTTGGAAGAGTTGACCAAAGTAAACATTGTGGGTAAATGGCCCTCCATTGATGATTTAAAAGTTTGAATAGTTTTTTATGATAATATTGGACTTGTACGTATGTTCAGTTCGGGTCTCGAGTGTCCCGAGATTAATTCAACACTTCTAGTTGAATGTTAGAATTTTTAACTTAAGAGAACTTGAGATTTTTGGTTTGATACTTGATTCTTGGGTTTAATGCTGTTTTTGGTTTTTTGAGCCTTTGGAAAAGTTTGCATAGGGCGTAGGAACATTTTAGGATGATTTGACGGAGTTCAAGGGTTCTTAGGTGAGTTTCAGTATGGTTTCAATGAATTTTGAGCTAAGTTTGAACAACTAGTTTCCTGGTGCTCAGCAGTGCACCCGATCACAAAGCTGAGTTTCGTGATCACGTAGAAGAATTTGGTCGGGGGGAGGGGGTGATTTGTGCTTCACGATCACATGGAGGAGGTTCGCGATCGCGTAGGGTTGGAGGATGGCGCATCGTATTCGCGTGGGAGGAGGTTGAGATCGCGATCACGTAGGAACCATGCAAGTTGGCCTTAGCAATCGTGTGAGCCTAGTCGTGATCACGATTAAGGAATTTTCTCCAGGAGTACATTTTGTCTAGATTTTGGGTTTATCTTGTTTTTGATATTTTTGAGTTTTTGAGAACGGGAAGGGGATATTTTGAAGAGGGATTTCACCCCAATCTTGAGGGTACGTAATTATTACTTCGATTTGATTATATATCTTGATTTTCCATGGATTTCTACACCTAAAACATGGAATCAAAGAGTGAAGTTTGGGATTTCTGTCTATAACTTAAGAGAGTGTATTTTCAGGTTTTGAATACTAATTTGGACTCGAATTTGGAAATAATCACATATTTAGACTTGTGGGGCTATGGGTCAATGGGATCTGACCCTAGACTCGAGTTTCAACCATGTGTGCCCGGGTTGACTTTTTGTTAACTTTTGAGATTTGATTAAAGATTGAATCTTTTTTATCTAGAATTGGTTTCTATGACTTTATTTGATCTCGTTAAGTATTATTTGGCTAGATGTGGAGAATTTGGAGGTCATGAATATAGGGAAAGACGTGATTGGAAGCTAAAGCTTGTTAGGGGAAAAGGGTAAATATCTCACCTAAACTTGGTTTGTGGGAATATACATTAGCAAATGACCTTGTTTGCTAATTGTAATGTGTTGGGTGGAACATATATGTGAGGTGACTAGTGTATACGTTGGTGTCATGGTTTATTCATGCTCGGGGTAGACTTTAGGAATTTTTATTCCTTGTTTGGTTGTATGTTCTTTTTGATTTATGCTTTACTTTATTGTGTGCCTACGTGAGCATATTTACTCATGCTAGATATATGACATCTTATTTGGGCGTGATGGTCTATTCTTGATATTGTTGACATACTTGATTTAGCCATATTCATACTTTATATCATAAACAAAGATTCACATCTTTATTTATAATGTCCCTGTGCATCTTGTTGGTTATTTCATGATCATATGCATACATCATTGGAGATGCAGATCTTGATACAAATAGGTATGATTATGGAATATTGGGACATTATGAGCAGATAGGTATTGTTATGTAACAATGGTTTATGTCGCGCGATAATTGTGATACTGATATATTATGGCATGATGAGTTTCTGCGTCGTATGTTGATAAAGGAACCATCCCTATAGGGTCGCCCTACAGTTTTTCTCTCTTACTGGGGTACATGCAGAGTTTGTGAGACAATGACGAATTTCAGATTGTGATGGTATTAATAATGATAGTATTGGTTGATGAGTTGGCCATAAAGATGGAGTTTTGATTACTTAAGTGAATCCTTTATGTCATATAATGCATTATATATGTTTCCTGTACATATCATCTAAATATTATACTTTATGCCTCTGTTACATGCATTGGTTTGATAGGCGAGATAGGATGATTCATGTTTAAATCTCTATTTCATGGTACATTCTCTTGCGGTACAACATCTCTTTCCATTGCCTTGCTATGTATATGCATGAAATGTAAAAATATATTTGTTTGTGAGTATCATAGGACATAAACCTCGCCACTACTTCACCGAGGTTAGTCTTAATACTTACTAAATACACATTGTCTTTGTACTCATACTATAATTCTGCATATTTTTGTGCAGATCTTGGTGTTGGTCCTAGCGGTACTCAGATGGGAGTCTGGGAGCTTTGGAGACTTCCTGGTGAGTTGCTGCTCTTGGATTCGCAACTTATGGAGTCCTCGGTCTTACTTACAGCTCACTTATTCCAGATAGTACATCTGTAATATGAGACTTAGATGTATTTCATCGTAGTCTCTCACGACTTTGTACTACCGAGTTTTGGGAGCTTGTTGTAGTATTTTCTGCTTTTGGGTTGATGTTGTGAGACTTATTTTTTTTATATCATGCCAACAATTTATCATATATTTGACTTTTGTTTAGTGGATTTTGGATGTTGGCTTACCTAATGAGTTGGGGTTAGGTCCCATCACGATCATTTGTGGGATTTGGATCATGACATTGTATCTGATCAACACAGACTTCAAACAACATATTTCTCGGCACGACTTTGATACATGAGAATAGAGTGGTTCAATCTTCCTACCATCAATGATTGAAGTATTATGAGGATGGGATGTAAGAGATGATAGTTTCTAGTGACAAGCCATTCAGAGAGGCTGAGTCACACTTCACCGATGCAAAGTTCTACTTGAAGAACCATATCATGAAGGAATTAAAGCTAACAAAATCATAAAGAACAAAAGTAATTAGCTCGCAACTAAAAGAGTTGAGGTAGAAGCTGGTAAAGTAAAAGTCATTGCTGAGGAAGCTCACCCTAGCCTAAATAAATCTCGTAAAGGAAAATTTGTGTCATTTGGCTAGAAGGTAACTCATGTCCCAAAGACAAAGATAAAAAGAAGGTCAATCATCTGATCTCCAAATTAATATGCTAAAGGGGTTAAATCTTCACAACAAACAGATTGAGGTGCGAGAGTTGTCTTCA
This sequence comes from Nicotiana tomentosiformis, assembly GCF_000390325.3. NCBI lineage: Eukaryota > Viridiplantae > Streptophyta > Magnoliopsida > Solanales > Solanaceae > Nicotiana > Nicotiana tomentosiformis. Next base: position 42,861,885 of record NC_090823.1, read on the forward strand.
GAGCTACTTGCAAAGTTTGTGGCCCAGAATCCACCGCTAAATGTGGAACTACCTTCAAAACATAAAATAAAGGTTTTTATCCATATACTTACAAGTTATTTGTAAAGGATGGATTCAATCACAGTGAGCCGTTGAATTTAGGAAAGCTCCCATCAGAATTTGTCGTGATGCAATCACATGACGGTTTGGGATACCACGACCTCCATAAAATTAAATTTCCATTAAAATGGAAAGAAACTACTATATCATTGTGGAATATGAATTTGCTGCTTCTTACAAGCCTTCTATCTTTGATCGACATGTAAAAAAAATGGTGAGAACTTTGGTATTTGAGAGGTTAGGGCCATTGAAGAGGAAAAACAAGTTTCGAAGGAATTAATGAATCATGTGAACACCTGCTCCACCTAGAAACCAAAAGGACTATAGTGATTTCAAAAGTTTGTTTCCTTCTAGAATGAGGCAACAAACAACACTTCTAGTCTCGTAAGAGGAAGTACTAAAAGAAAAGTCACATGTTGTGGTCTATACCAAGGAACGTGATAAAGATGAAGAAAACATGTACTCTTCATATCATGTCACTGCAGAAGATGAACAATATATTTCATCTTTAATGGAGGTTGAATAGAAATTGGAGGATATCTCTTGGTGTTACCATATATTTTTTTACTATGGCGATCCCAAAGAAGATGAAGATGCTAAAGATGCTCTGTTAGAACTCGAAGAAGGGGTAAAGGTCATAGTTGATGCCTTGAGAGATGTTAAACTTGGATCTGATAAAGAACCAAGGCCCACATATCTAAGTTATTTACCAGCAGTTGATGAAGAAAGTGCTTATGTTGAGTTACTCAAGGAGTATAGAGATATCTTTGCTTTGAGTTATAAAGAGATGCTTATCTTGGACCCCAAAATTGTAGGTCATCATCTTGTAGTCAAGAACGACACTCGCCCTATTAAAAAAGCTCAAAGACGCTTAAGATCTGACTTGGTTCCTGTCATGCCCCGAACCCGGAGGGTGAGATCGGCACCCGGTGCTTCACTTAACCAAGCGTATAAACTTGAGACTGAGGGACTCTGAACACACAATGTGATACTTTGGCCTTAGGGCCACATTGAAAGACAATTCGTGAAACAAAATATTAAAAAAAATGGAAACTAGCTTTGACTGAACATTAATATAAAGCTGGGCCGACGAGGCCATCATAACTACTATAGTTGACAAACCAATAAAAATATAAATACAAGCCCAACATGCAGCACTGACTGACAAGATATTTCTACAAGCCTTTGTTGATGGATGTACTGTGGTCGGAATAGGTTCCCGACCTACCCATAATATATATATATATATATATATATATATATATATATATATATATATATACACACACACAATACGTACTCAAAACCCTAGACCCGGCAAATCCAAATGACGTGGAGCTTTCCGATCAAGCTGAACACGGATAGCGCCGGTGGAGTAGGTCTACCCGTTTGTCTATCCATACCTGTATGCATGAAATGCAGCATCCCCAGGAAAGGGACGTTAGTACGAAATAACGTGCCAAGTATGTAAGGCAATAAAATAACTGAAAGTTTAATCTGAACTGATAATATAACAACTGAAAGAAACCAGGAGTCAAAGATGATTCAGAGATATACTTACCTGCTGATACTGACTCAACTCTCTCAATATAGTAAGTAAAATAGTTGTCTGGCCTTATAAGGCTCGGTACGTGTAACTGCTCGGCCGTAGAAGGCTAGCTCATGGCACTTGGCCATACTAGGCTCGATATCTCGGCTATTCTGGGCTCGCTCATAGGCGCTCGGCCACAGTAGGCTCAGTATATAACTTACCATAAGGTATTCTGCGTTTGAACAGATGGAAAAAATACTTAACATAATATAAAGTCCCGGTAAGGGAGAATTCTGTATCTTATGAGACTAGGATAATGTACATAAATTCAGGAGTAGGAACTTCTCTTTATGTCTTGTTATCAAGCACATGTAGTTACAAGATCATGCCAAAATGAAGGAAGGGTTTAGACTTAACATACCTTATCACAATATTTCCAATAACCACGTTGAACTCATCTCTTTGCACCATAATATACCACAACGATAATAATACTCTCATTAAGTTATGAAACGTACAACTATCGCATAACAAACGACAAGCTTATTTTATATTAAAACTGGTAGCATCTCCCCTATAATATTTACTTCCTCCCAATTCGAGATAACACCAACAACACAATAACAAAAAAATAACAACATATATACATTAATTTCCAACCTTATATACACCACAAAATACTATAAAACATCCCAACACATTCCAATCTCTTCGTACACAAAACGACCACCGTAGCAGTATCAAACAAGCCGAAAGTGTTACGACGAATGACCAGCCGACCACCCTGAATTTATGTGGTGTTTATACACGCCTTTTCTCCTCCAAAACTCCCTAAAACAGTAGCAAAACATGAAATCCAGCGGCAACACAAAACAGTCCACAAAACAGTTCACTACAATTTGAATAACTCGAACTCAGGACTTTCGATCACTGTCCCGTGAGTTCTTACAATTATAGAATGGATTTCCATAAATTTCCAGAAGAAAAATGGATTAAATATAGCGGTAAACTTACCTTATTTGTTGAATATCTCAACTCCTATCTTGGTTCGTCAAATCCTAGGTTTTCCTCAAGCTAGAACTTGAAAAGAAGAGAAAATCAATTGGGGTTTATGTTCAATTTTTGGGAGGATTTTTGCAATGGCTTACCTCTGGTTATTTTTCTATATAATGAGTGTTATATTTGTAGGAGATAAGCCAATAAAAGGTCTCTCTGGCCAACCCGAAATAGCCCCTTTTTGGACATATTTAGTCCTCTCATTTAAGTCTGCGTAGTCTCGCAAAAATGTATATATCTCTCTACTACGTTATTGTATTGACAAATAGTTTAATGCGTTAGAAATTAGACTCTAAGTATATTGGGAGAAAATCGCAGTGACATTTGACCCAAGGTTCAGTAAAACTTATCAATGTAACTTGTGATGACTTTCATCGACTTTTGTTCCACAACTCGCTTGACCTAAAATCTTAACACATGACTATTATAAGACTATAATAAATTATAACATAAACATCTTATCATGTTAAGAACCATAGTCTCACCCCAAAGGCACGGGTTATAACATTCCCAACTTGTCGACTTTCGACGAAATATTATTTTCTTCAATTTCCTTAGCTTCTGAACCTTCCAACTCTATTTGTACTTGTTGTTCATAATCTTCAATATTTGTAACCTCCGAGGTAACATGATTAACTTACTTTATATACTTTCAAAGATGATCTCATTTTTGGTCTTACATTAGTTTTCTTATGACGCATTTTTACGTATGAAAATATGGGATGTAACATCATTCCCCCTAAGAACATTCGTCCTCGAATGTTTACTCTTAGAGACCTTGGAAAAATTTGCCAGAGTCTCCTCCGTACACTAGACTAAAACCAACTTGCACGTAGCCAAACATACTATACATGCCACACATGGACAATGTCTATAAGTAGCAACACTTGGCCTCACACGTCCGTCAATCATAAAAACTGAAAGCCAAAAATAAGAGCTTACCTGATGACCTACTGGCCTGAATAAAGCTGTACTGAAGTATCCCATATCGAGCCATATCTTCAGTTTGAAATAGGTGGGGGTATTTAGACTTCATTTTTTCCTGTGCTTCCCACATCATCTCTTCCACGTTCTTTCTTCTCATAAACTTTTCACGGAGGCTACCTCCTTATTTCGTAGCTTGAGGATTTGTCGGTCTAGGATGGCAACTGAAAATTCCTCGTACGATAATTCCTCCGTGATCGGTACATCATCAGTGGGCACCACTCGGGTAGGATCTCTAATGCACTTTCATAGCATAGATACGTGAAAAACATAATGGACAAACTCCAATTCCGAGGGTAAATCTAACTCATAAGCTACTTGGACCACTCTCCGAATAATCTTATAAGGCCCAATATATTGTGGGCTAAGCATGCCATTCTTATCAAACCTCATCACGCCCTTCATAGGCGACATCTTTAAGAATACTCGGTCATCAACCCCGAACTCTAAGTCTCGTCGCCGCACATTAGGATATGACTTTTGACGCCTCTAAGTTGTCAATACTCACTTCTGGATAATATTTACTTTCTCTACGACCTGTTGAACCAAGTCTGGCCCATGTAACCCAGATTTTCCAACATCAAACCACCCTATAGGAGATCTACACTTACACCCATATAAAGCCTTGTACGAAGCCATTTGGATACTGGAGTGGTAACTGTTATTATATGCAAACTCGATAATAGGTAGATACTCATCCCAACTTCTTTTAAAATCAAACACACATGCTCGTAACATATGCTCGAGCATCTAAATTGTGCCCTTGGCTTGTCCATCAGTCTGTGGATGAAAAGTTATGCTGAGATTCACCTGAATCCCTAGACCTCTCTGAAATGACCTCAAAAAATGTGCTGTAAATTGGGCCCCGCAATCAGATATAATAGATATTGGTACTCTGTGTAACCGCACTATCTCCTTAGTATATAACTTCGCATAATCTTCGGTTGTATATGTAGATTTGACCTATAGGAAATAGGCTGATTTCATGAGCCTATCGACTATCACCCATATAGAATCGAACTTAAGATGAGAACGAGGCCAACCTGTGACAAAGTCTATGTTTATCGCCTCCAATTTCCACGCCGGGACCTTTATAATTTGCATTAGCCCTCCGGGCTTCTGGTGCTCTACATTCACCTACTGACAACTAGGACACTAGGCGACAAACTCAGCAATGTTCTTCTTCATATCGTTCCACCAGTACACATCCTTAATGTCATGATACATCTTCGTCGAACTAGAATGAATGGAGTACCACGAATAATGTGCCTCTCACATAATTCTGTCTCGTAGCCCAGCTACATATGGACACACAAACGACCCCTGTATCTGAGAACCACATCCTCCTTGAGCTTTAACAGCGGCTTTTTCTGCTGCGGAACTCGATCTCTCATCTTGACCAACTCTGGGTCCTCGTACTGCCTTTCCTTTACTTTAGTTATAAGAGATAATTTTGCAGTGTTTTGGAGTACAACTCCACCATCATCAAAATATACTAATCTAACCCCCAAACAAGCCAATTGATGAAGCTCTCTAGCTAGTTCTTTTTTCTCAGCCTCTACATGTGCTAAGCTACCCATAGATCGGTGACTTAAGGCATCAACTACAACATTAGCTTTCCTTGGATGGTAGAGAATGTTAACATCTTAATCTTTAAAAAACTCTAGACATCGCCTCTATTGCAAATTCAACTCCTTTTGCTTAAAGATATATTGCAAGCTTTTATGATCTGTAAATACATCCACATGAACACCATATAAATAATGCCGCCATATCTTAAGTGCATGGACAACCGCAGCTAACTCGAGGTCGTGGGTCGGATAATACCTCCCGTGCTTCCTCAATTGCCTTGAAACGTACGTAATTACCTTTCCATGTTGCATCAGGACACATCCTAAGCTGACAATTGAGGCATCACAATACATGACATAACCCTATGGACCCTCTGGAAGTGTTAGAACTGGCGCTAAGGTCAACCTGTTCTTAAGCTCTTGGAAACTCCACTCGCAAGCCTTTGTCCAAACTTAGTTACTTTCTGAGTCAGCTTCAACAATGGTGGCGAAAGGGAAGAAAAACCCTCTACAAACCTCCGGCAGTTACCTGCTAAGCCTAGAAAGCTACGAACCTCTGTCAGAGTGGTAGGTCTAGGCCAGGATTTCACGGCCTCAATCTTCTGAGTCTCTACCTTTATACCTTTATGGGATACAATATGCCCCAAGAATGTTATAGATTTCAACTAGAACTCACATTTAGAAAACTTAGAATATAACTTACAATCATGGAGGGTTTGGAGTATCGCTCACAGGTGGTCTACATGTTCCTCCTCTGAACGTTAATAAACAAAAATATCATCAATAAATATTATCACAAATAGATCTAAAAACAGCCGGAATGCACTATTCATCAACTCTATAAATACGGCTGGTGCATTTGCCAATTCGAAGGACATGGCAAGGAACTCGAAGTGGCCATATTGGGTCCTGAAGGCTGTCTTCATAATATCTTTCTCCCGAACTCTGACCTGGTGGTACCCCGACCTCAAATCTATCTTTGAAAAGCATCTATCCCCCCTACAACTGATCAAACAATTCATCGATCCATGGAAGTGGATACTTATTCTTAATAGTTACCTTGTTCAGCTGCCTATAATCGAGCCATCTTTCTTCCGCACAAATAGTACTGGTGCACCCCAAGGTGAGGTACTGAGTCTTATGAAACCTTTATCCAGCAAATCTTTTAACTGCTACTTCAACTCCTTCAATTCGGTAAGTGGCATTCTATATGGAGGGATGGATATTAGTTGACTTCCCATAAGCAAATCGATGCTAAAATCAATCTCTCGCTCCGGAGGAATAGCTAGAAGCTCATCCAGAAACACATCTATGTACTCTCTGACTACTGGAATGGATTGATGTTTAGGTATCTCAGCATATACATCTCTAACTCGCACAATATGATCAATGCACCATTTTGCGCTCATTTTCCTCTCCTTCAGATAGGAAATAAACCTATCTATGGGTGTCGTTGTATTACCTACCCATTAAAGGACTGGCTCACCAGGAAAATGAAATCTGGCTGCCTTTGCTCGGCAATCAACTGTGGCATAGCAAGCTGCCAACCAGTCCATGCCGATGATAACATAAAAATCCATCATCTCTAGCTCAACTAGATCAGCTGAGGTCTAACGACTACAAACTGTCACTGTACAACCTCAGTAAACCCGTCTAGCAATAATCTATTCTCCAACTGGTGTAGATCCTACAAATGGATCAGTTATTAGTTAAGGCACTATACCAAACTTCCCCGTGACAAACGGGGTAATATACAATAAAGTAGATCCTGGGTCTATCAAGGTATAAGCATCGTGAGAGGAAATGGTCAATATATCTATCACAACGTCTGGTGAAGACTCTTGGTCATGTAGTCCCGCTAAAGTATAGATACGATTCTGATTACTGCATAAACTGGAACCTCTACCTCTGCCTCAACCTCTACCAGCCGAAGACTGAGACTCGCACCCTGAATGATACACGCACACAGATGATCCTGTTGCTGAACTCGTTGGTTGTGCCATACCCCTAGAATATCTATATAGGAAATCTCACATCATATGACGCCCACATGTATAACAAGTGTCATAACCTTATCGGCATTGGCCCAAGGGTCCTATACAACAAATGTCACACTACGGCAGAAATGACCATGTCTGCCAAGAATCTCGTTGTCACTGCAAACCCGACGCCCGTGAGCTCTCACCTGGTCCTGACTAAGTATAGCAGTCATACCTGTAACGTTGTAGCTGATGCGGTGGAGGACTAGGTGGTGGTCTGAAGTACTGAGGCCTATAACTACCCTAATAATGCTCCTGAGACATGGAAAATCTCATCCTCTTACGCTGCCCTTGCTCACTCCTCTTTGTACCCTGCTGCCGATGTCTGCCCCTTTCTATATTCTGGGCGAATGCCTGTATCTGGTAGTTACCCATACTATCCTGCAATGCAGCGGTGGCACATGCCTCGGTGAACTCTGGGGCCAACCATGCTATAAAGTTGTGGATCCTGTTCCGCTAGTAGCAACTATGGATGGAGCATATCTGGCCAATGAGTCAAAACAGAGACTTTATACTCGAACGCTCATATTGCCCTGCATGAGGGCTAGAAACTGATTGACTCGAGCCTGTCGGGTCTCTTGCGGTAAGTACTGGTCAAGGAAGGCATCTAAAAAATTCTCCCAAATAGCTGTAGGTGCATCATGTCCCCTGGTCCTCTCATATCCCTCATACTAAAGGTCGAAAAGCTGCTAGCTCAACTGCCTCTTTCTCTGTGGCATGCATAACCCGAAAGATCTTGTGAAACTAATCTATGAAATTCTGCGGGTCCTCCCTCTGATTTGTCCCCGTGAACTCTGGGGGACTCAAAGCAATACACATTTGGACCCTTGAACTCCACACCCCTCAGAAGACCTTACACTAGCTGATGCCCTAGCCTGTTGCTGGGTAGCTACCAACTGTGTCAAGAAATGCGCCGCACTCCTCATGTCCTGATCTGATGGAAGTGGAGGGGGAACTGGATGTGCGGTATCCCTAGGAATCTCCTCAGAAAGTGGAGGAGCTGGTATTGGTCGGAGAAGGGGTCTCGCCCTAGGCCTCAGACTGGGCCCCATCTACTAGGGGTACCCTGCTGGTACCCTCACCTATTGTTGTATCTCTCCTCTGACTAATCGTAGTCTTCCTAGTCATTGTCATCTCTGTATGCAAACACCGATATGTAAGTTTAACTCAAATTTCCAATAACTCAGTTCTACGACATGATTTAGATTTTAAAGAAGGGTAACCAACTCCTAAATGCCATGTAGTTCCCTACTTATGTAATGCGGTGCACAACACATCTATAAACTAGACACATCTTGTAGATTCCCTAGGACATAACTGCTCTGATACCAAGTTTGTCACGCCCCGAACCTGAGGGGCGAGACCGGCATCTGGTGCCTCACTTAACCGAGCGTACCAACTTGAGCTTGAGGGACTCTGAACATACAATGTCATACTTTGGACATAAGGCCACATTAAAAGTTAATTTGTGATACAAAATATAAAACTGAGCGGAAACAAGCTCTAACTAACCATCAATATAAGCTGGGCCAACAAGGCCGTCATAACTACTACAGCTGACAAAACAACAAAATTATACATACTAGGCCTACAAGCCCAACATGCTGCAGTGACTGACAAGATATTTCTACAAGCCTCTACTGATGGATGTACTGTGGTCGAAATAGAGCCCCGACCTACCGATAATATATATACATATATACACAATATGTACTCAAAACCCTATACCTGCCAACTCCGAAGGACGTGGAGCTTACCGATTAAGCTGAACACGGACAACACCTACGGAAGATGTCTATCATTCTGTCTATCCAAACTTGCATGCATGAAATGCAGCGTCCCCAGGAAAGGGATGTCAGTACAAAATAATGTACCGAGTATGTAAGGAAATAAAATAACTGAAAGATGAAACTGAACTGATAATATAATAATTGAAAGTAATTGGAGTCAAAGATGATCCGAAGATATACTTACCTACTGATACTAACTAAACTCTTTCAATATATAAGTAAAATAGGTGTCCGGTCTTATAAGGCTCGGGATGTATAATTGCTCGGCCGTTGTAGCCTCGATCATAGGCGCTCGACCATACTAGGCTCGGTATCTTAGCCATTCTGAGCTTGCTCATAGGCGCTAGGCCACAGTAGGATCGGTATATAACTTACCAACGGATCAGAGGATGCACAATAGGGGTATGTCCATCGATTATAACTCGATGGTGGCGAATATATATATATATATATATATATATATATATATATATATATATATAGAGAGAGAGAGAGAGAGAGAGACGCTCTACTCTCTTGACTGGAAGGAAACAATCGTTAAGGGAGAATTCTATAACTTATGAGAGTAGGATAATCTACATAAATTCAAGACTAGGAACTTCTCTTTGTGTCTCGTTATCAAACACATGTAGTTACGAGATCATGCCAAAATGAAGGAAGGGATTAGCCTTAACATACCTTGTCACAATCTTTCCAATAACGACGTTGAACTCGTCTCTTTGCACCATAATATAAAACAACGATAATAATACTCTCATTAATTTACGAAAGGTACAACTATCACATAACGAACGACTAGCTTATTTTATATTTAAACTGGTAGCATCTCCTTTATAATATTTACTTCCTCCCAATTCGAGATAACACCAACAACACAAGAACACAACAATAACAACATATATACATTAGTTTCCAACCTTATATATACCACAAAATACTAAAAAATAGCCCAACGCACTCCAATCTCTTCATACACAAAACGACCACTGTAGTAGTGTCAAACAACCCGAAAATGTTACGATGAATGACCAGCCTACCACCCTGCATTTACGTGGTGTTTCTACATACCCTTTCTCCTACAAAACTCCCTAAAACAGTAACGAAACATGCAATCCAACAGCAACACGAAACGGTCCATAAAAGAGTCCACTACAAGTTGAATAACTCTAACTCAGGGCTTTCGATTTTCGTCCTATGAGTTCTTACAATTATAGAACGACTTTCCATATATTTCCATCTGATAAATTTTATGAAAGAGAGAATTGAACTTACAATATTTTTTGAATATCTTAGATCCTATATTGGTTCTTCAAACCCTAGGTTTTCCTCCAACTAGAACTTGAAAAGAAGAGAAAATCAATTAGGGTTTGTATTAAATTTTTGGGAGGATTTTTGTAGGGGCTTACCTATGGTTATTTTGATCTATAATGAGTGTTATATTTTTAGGAGATAAGCCCTTTAAAGGGATTTTTGTCCGACCCAAAATAGCCCCTTTTTGGACATATTTAGTCATCTCATTTAAGCAAGTTGGTGACACACCTACTTGTCACCTAGCAGTCTGTGCAGTCTCGCAAAAATACATATATCTCTCTACTACAATATCGTATCGACAAATGGTTTAATGAGTTAGAGATTAGACTCAAAGAAATTTAATTTGATGGGTGGATCACCCCGTAACTAAAAGTATATTGGGAGAAAATTGCAGTGACATTTGACCAAAACTTCAGTAAAACTTATGAACGTAACTTGTGCTGACTTTCATCGACTTTTTTTCCACAACTCGCTTGACCTCAAAACTTAACACATGACTATCATAAGACTAAAATAACTTATAACATATACCTCTTATCATGTTAATAACCCTAGTCTCACCCCAAAGGTACGGGTTATCATATTTCCAACTTGTTGACTTTTGACGAAACTTTTGTTTCTTCAATTCCCTTAGCTTCTGAACCTTCCAACCCTCTTTCTACTTGTTGTTTATGATCTTCAGTATTTGTAATCTCCGAGGTAACATGATTAACTTAATTTATATACTTTCAAAGATGATCTCAGTTTTGGTCTTACATTAGTTTGCTTACGATGCATTTTTACATACGAAAATATGGAGTGTAAAAATTCCCTTCATTGAAGATGAAGTAAACAAACTCATTGAAGATGGCTTAACATAATGACCGGACCGATCATTTTAAATTATAGAACCCCATTCCCCTATTTGATATTTCCTGTATACACATTTGATGACTCATGACTGGCAGGTATCTATGGTTTGGTTCTTGAGGGGTTCGAGAGTGAATTGGAATACTTAGTTCCTATTTTTAAGCCTTAAATTGAAATAGTTAACTAAGGTTTGTCTTTTCGGTAGATTGTAAGGCCCCGTGAAATTTCACCTAGAACCCGAGGTTTTTGTGGTGCCAAGTTATGCTAATGTGTTTGAGGATTGTATAAATTTCACCTAGAACCCGAGGTGCGGACTTTTGTGGTTGCTCAATGCGTCCAGGAGTTGAAGGAAAAAGTTTGCAGAACATGGTAGTTCTACGGTCCACTATGCGACCGCATAACTAGTTTGTGGGCCGCAGATCGGCCACGGAATGAAGCAGAAAGATTTTCCAAATTTGAGGACCATTATGCGGCCAATTATGTGGCCGCATAACCGTTATGCAGTCCGCAGATCCCATTATAGATCCCGCATGATGAATTTCGGAAGGAGGTTCTACGGTCCATTATGCGATTGCAAAATTAATCTGCAGACCACAGACTTGTCACAAAGTGAAGTAGAAACGCCTAGTTCTGGAAGGCCATTGTGCGGTCCATTTTGCGGACCGCAGAAGCGTTATGCGGTCGCATATGCAACCGTAAATCTACATTAGGGCTTCATTTTTCCAATTTTATAATCTGACCCCCATTTCATTTATCTAGCATGAGGGTTCATTTTTGGGGGGTTACCTGACATTTTAGAGAGAGGAGAGAGCTATTATAGAGAGAGGAAAGGAAGGACTAAGGATTTCACTACTCTACTTTGATCAAATCTTGAATTCCATCAAAAGATACTTGCTAGGGCTTCAAAAAGATAAGAATTTCTTCCCCCAATTCTTCAATTTTGGGTTTGGGTTAATTATGGGTGATGAGGGTAGATTTATCACCTGCATGAACTAATAGAGACTGTAGGGAAGTTGTTGAACTATCTTGGGTGGTTTTGTTCTTGAATTAGTTCATGGAAGGTGGGGTCATCAGTGTAGCAGCTCTTGCCATGCGAATTCCTCTAATCATGCATGTAATTCTCCCCTCTCTTATAGATTAACATTGTTACAAGTGTCGGGACATTATTGTTAGACCAAGAAAAGCTATTTCGAGGTATGAAGGATAAACTCTTCTTCTAGTATCGAAATTTTCAAATCATTGCAAAACTCCATCATGTGTAGTCGAACATGAAACGCTGTCGAGGTGGGATGTCCAAGCTAGTAAATTGGTTCCTAAATTGCATAACGTATTCGAGCCCTCATGTGTTTAAGATTTTTATTGTGACTTAGTTATGTTATACCCCTGTTTGGAATAAAACCTTGTATGAAGTCAATGTGATCAAACACTTATTTCTTATTTGATGAAATCTTATGAACTCATATTTTTCTCAAGGCCAGAGATGCCAAAGGGATTGATTCGAAAGGAAATCTTTTGTACAAACTGTTATCATTTTGAGAATCCAAGTTGTGGTTACACCTCCATCCGCATACATTGGGGTGAGGCGGCAGTACCGCTTTGTGTAGAGTTGTGGTATTGTGGTTACACCTCCACCCGCATACATTGGGGTGAGACGGCAGGGCCGCTTCGTGTAGTGTTGTGATATTGTGGTTACACCTCCACCCGCATACATTGGGGTAAGGCAGCAATGCCGCTTTGTGTTGAGTTGTGCTATTATGATTACACCTCCACCCGCATGCATTGGGGTGAGGCGGCAGAGCCGCTTTGTGTAAAGGTGGTTGCAGAGGATCCCCAACTTGAAATTTATAAATGTTATTGGAAGTTCTTAATAAATTTGTTTTGACTTTAACGGCTATCTAAGCCCTATTATTGTTACCATGATTCATCATATTCACGTTGCATTTTCAAGTTCTTGAATAGGTGTTTTGGTTTTCATACTAGTACTATTCGACATGTACTAGCGTCTCTTTTGCTGGGGGCGCTGCATCTTTAATGGATGTATGTGGTTCCACAACGGGAGGTATTTACCAGTGATAGCAGTACACTCTCTTCCCGGCTGATTTGGTGAGCCCCACTTCATTTCGTGGTCGTGCATCTTTTGTTTCGTGTGTATTATGTTTTGAGGTATAGATGGAGCCTTGTTGCCGGCAATATCATCGTACTCTTTTTGTATATATTAGAGGCTCTGTGGACATAGTGTGGATTGAGTATTGGTGTTGCGAAAGTCAAGCTAGTAATGTTGTATGTGTATCACATGTTCCACTTCAAAGTATGAAAGTGTTTATATTTTAAGATTTAAAAATGGAGTAACTAATGGTAAAGGAGTTGGGGTTGTTTATGAAATCATCTCAGTATTTAATTAATAGAATATATCTCCTCTTTATTCATGGATGAGTTTGGTAGAAGGAAATCTAACAGGCTTGCTCGGCCGGGTTATCTCGGTTGAGCGTCGGTCGTGCTCCCCGAGGTCAGGGCATGACATAGATGGACTCAGAATTGGGCTTTGATGATTTTGGTTGGTTTTTATGATGATTTTGGACTTGGGTTTATGCTCAGATTCTATTTTGGATGTTCCTTAAAGGTTTTGGTGTCTTGTGTCAAAAGTTAGCATTTTGAAGGATTTTAGAGTTCATAAGTTTGACCAATAGTAGACTTTGGTGTTATCAGATTTTGATTGGCGTTCCGAGATTATATAGCTCATGTGCATAATGTGATACCGTTTATGCTTAAATAAACGACATTGAAACATCATATACGAGCGTAACACAACCCAAACTCATCGAATTCTAACAAGAATTGGAGGACAAGTCCAAAATCAACAGACAAACCTGTTGGAATTATCAAATCATGAACCCAAGATCGCTAAGTCCATTATTTGACCGTAGTCAACTCAGAATCTTAAACATAACTAGTATGCAGCTCAAGTGTCTGCGTCATGCCTAGGTACCTCAAATTGCAACAAAACTTTGCGCACAAGTCCAATTTCACTACATGAACCTATTTTCTTTTGATTAAATTATTTGTTTCATATCGTGATTACAGAACAGTAGCAACAAGAATCGTCGAATTTCGAGATCATATGGAAGAGTTAAGCCCATATTAGTGTCGTAACAGATTGTTGGTGCTGGTGCAGTGTGGGTGGGGAAAGGGGTCCGCACGATCCTACAAGTGTGAAAAGTGACTCCGCAGGTAAGACGTGGTCCCCGCAAGTTCGAAGGTCCTAAGTAGTTTAAAAAGTTGACTTCGTTTTGTTCATTCAAAATAACCTTTTGGGAGTTCTAGAGCTTGGATTTGGGTGCTTTTTGTGGTGTTCTTCTCATTTTGATGCGACAGATAGTATCTAACCTCAATATTTGTATTTCAGAAGGATTACACTTGTATATTAGAGAATTAATCAATATTTGTTTTGTAATTGGGGACTTTAGCACTAAAACTTAAGAGGACGAAATTTATGAATTTGGAGGTCGATTCGAAATCTTTTGGGATGAAATTTCAAATATGAGTTCCTTACAGAATGGGAAACCTGATTTTAGAAGAAATTACCAACTTTTACCTCGGGGGCTCGAAATTGACTATTGCGTTGACGTTTCTAAATTCATTGAAGATTGACTCTTTTTTTATTTGAGATTGCTTCCTAAAGTATTGTTTAATATCGTTTAGTATTATTTGGCTAGATTGGATTCATTGAAAGGTAATTTCTAAATAAAAGCGGTATTTGATGGATAAAACTAGCCCAGAAAGAGGTAAGGCTCTTGTCTAGCCTTGTTAAAAGGAAATTTTCCCAGAGGTGATTTAGATTTATTTAGGAACTATATATATACGAGGTGACGAGCGTGTATGCGTGCACTTGGATTTGACCATGTCCGGATAGACTTGGTCCTACACCATTCCTTGTTTGGAATATGTGAATTAATTACGTATGCTTTATTTGACTTAATAAATACTAGGCTAATCTTAATCATGATAGAAACCATGATTAGACCTATGAGTTGATGATTTTTTCTTGAGGAAGTGCTTTGCTATGTTGAGCTTTATGATTAGCCGTAACCTTGTACTTGTCTTATTTGATTTATCATTTCGTGACTGTGTAGGTATTATTACACATGTTAGAGACCATGCTTAGGTTTTATTATTAGTTGATTGGACATGATGAGCTATATCTACTATGTTTAGACACATGATTAGTCGTAGTCATACACTACACTCATGAGCATATCCGCATATTTATTATTGACATCTTGGTGCATCACATATATTATATCATTTTCATATGGACACATCATGAAGTAGGTACTTTGTATGGAATGAGAACATTCACACCATGGATATGATGAGCAGATTTTACAATTTGCAATATCATACATATATATTATTTCATGAGCATATGCATACATGCTTGCATATGGTTCTCTTATCGGGACGAGGACTATGCGCATGAGTTGTCCATGCAAGTGAAATTGATTATATGATACATGATTGAGCCATAGAGCTATTACACACTATGTTTTGGATCCGTCCCTCTAGAGTCAGATGATTGCCCATGCTATATTGGGCCCTGAGACCATATACAAATAGATGTGTGTCAGTGATTCCTGGATGTGTACGGGTACATGGATGTGTATCGGGTGCATGGATTTGCACGGTTTGTAATGAGAGATTGAGATATGTGTTGGTACATGTATAGGTTTCGGGTTATAATGGAAGGTTGAGCCTTGGGCATGTATAGATATTCTAGACTCATGTAGACGAATTCATATAAAATGCTAGTTGACGCATATCATATTTATATGAGAGTGTCACGACCCAAACTCCCATCGGAGCAGTGATGGCACCTACCACCGCTTTCTAGGCAAGTCAACAACAAATATGAGGAAATAAACTTCAATGATGATAGGAAATAGACTCAAAAGTAGAATAGAATAAATAACTAAAGTAAAAATGTCAATTCAATGAAATCACCCCAAGAACTGGTATCACCGAGTACATGATCTATATTGAATTATAAGTATAACTATTTGAATAGCGATACAATACTGTCTGAATGACTAATTAGTAATAACAGTATAAAAAGGATATGGAGTTCAAGGCATCCGAACGAGGTAGAAGTACTACTTCGAATCCTCCAAGCAAAACCGGATACAACTCCTGGAAACCGCTACTATCAATAACACCTGGATCTGCACACGAAGTGCAGAGTGTTGTATTAATACAACCGACCCCATGTACTCAATCAATAACAAGCCTAACCTCGGGTAGAAAATAGTGACGAGCTTAGCAAGGTCTAGTTCTCACTTTCCATAGTCAACAATAATAATAACATCAGAATAATAGCATATAAAGAGAAGCGACTCAAATAATGACATGCTCAGCTTAAGACAATCGGAGGAAAACTAGACATGCTTTTCAGATATAACAGTCATGGCATCAACTTCCACAAAATTTACATGCATAAGAATTTAACCAGATAAAACTGTTATATCAAGATCTAAACAACAAGTGGAGATATCAAATACCAATCAGCATGAGGAATGATACATCTCTATGACTGAGTGTCAAATATACATGCCAAATCAACAAAGAATCACAGTTTAAATATCAAGTATACCAACCCTCATCATATAAAAAGTGTCAGGCACACAGTGTTGATCATAGTCTCAGCACTCTCACGGTGCCTGTCAAGGTGCCCATGACACATACACATATACACTCTCTCAGTACTTTACGGGTGCCTAACATAAGTCCTTACACAACATGTAATGTGTGCCTATACTCACAAGGCCCAAAGACCATGGGTTATCACCTAACTCTAGAGGGGCAGATCCTAGCCCAGGAGGTGATCGGATCAAAGTCAACAATCATCATATTACAAACCAACTGGCTTGATGCACGTGTCACCTCAGTATAAATACCAGTCAGCCCAATATGGGGCCTGGCGTATGTGTCACTTCAATATCAATACGGCTATATGGACCAAGATAAGACATCAATCCGATCATATCTCAATACACTCATATCTCACATTACCAACACCAAAATACCGCACGTAATATACCAAGGTGCCACAACTCTGCTCAAACTCGTGTTACAAAAATAAGTACGCCGACAACATATGAGATAAGATATAAAATTGCATAGAGTGAGAGATATAACATGTAAATATAATTTCATGACTGAACAGTACATGACTACGGCTAAGGCAAATAGTTTCAAAAAATAAAAAATAGCCCCATCATGTCTCAAACAAATAAGAAACAACATAGACATGATTCCTAGCATATATAATAGCTCACGTAGTCATGCAAATGGATAAAATATGGTGTCAAAGAAGCATGATAGCAAAACAAGGCATATAGTAGCCTAAGATCTACCTAGATCATGAATAACCCTGGCGTATGCATATACGCCTGTCACCTAGCATGTGCACCACCTCTAACGTATAACAAATACGATAGCCAATGGGAAATGACCCTCAAATCTAAGTCTAGAAAAGTTATTTACCTCATTCGGGCTAGTCTTCAACCTTGAATCGAGTCAAAACCTCGATCTTGCCCTTTAATTGCGCAAATCCAAGACAAACATTATCCAAGAAGTCAAAAATGGCATAGGAAGCGATCACAATCCATAAAGCTTTGATGTTTGAAGAAGTTCTCAAAAGTTAACAAAAGACAATCCGAGCCCACCTGCCCAAAATCTAAAACCATTAACAAAATTTGATAACCCATAACTTTTCGAGCCCAAATATGTAATTAGTTTCCAAAACTGATTCGAACTTGGTACTTAAATCCCCATAGCACACTCTCTTAAATTGTAGGCAAAAATCACAAGTTTCGATTTCAAAATTCCAAGTTTTAGGTGTAGAAATTTATGGGTGATCAAGATTTAAAGCCAAATCGAAGTGAAAATTGCTTACCTCCAATGTAGTAGGCAAATTGCTCTTCAAAATCTCGTCTTCGCGATGTCTAGGGCTCAAAATATGAAATAATGGGCAAAGTCTGGAAATTGGCAACTTAAATGCACTGCCCAATTGTACCCTATGTGATCGCAGTAGTACCCTCGCAATCCCAAAGGTCAATCTGCCCTCAAAACCAACCATACTTTGCGAACGCGACGAGTCCTCCATGAACAGGAAGGTCGACATTGCCCATACCTTCGCAGATTTGACCCTTCAAAGGCAAACACGATGGCCAAAAATCTGCCTGACCACAAAGCTCCGTGAACGTGACCTCTTCATCGTGAACGCGATGAACAAAACATTATTCAGCCCTTCTACACGATCGTGAACGCAAAGAACACCGAGACACTAGAAGAGCAGCTATGCCAAACTCAAATTAAATGGTCTGAAACCACCCTGAAACTTACCCAAGCCCCACAAGACCCCATCTAATAATACCAAAATGTTCAAATACATCATCCAAACTTATCCAAAGGCTCTAAACACCACGATTAACATCAAAACCAAGATACGTCGATCAAGATAAATCTCTTAAGTTCATAAACTTCGAACATTGAGCCAAGCGTCTGATTCAAGTCTAACCAATATGGAATTAACCCAAATATTTAACACAAGTACCAAATAACAAAACAGACCTATTCCAATTCCCATAACAATAATCCGACCTAGAAAGTCACAAAGTCAACTCCCGATCAAACTTGTGAACTCTCAAGTTCTTCAAATTGCCAATTTCCACCAAATAGAGCCAAAACCTTCTAGGAATATCATAATTGAAATCCAACCATACACCCAACGTCGTTTACTCAAAAGTCAAACCTTGGTCAACTCTTCCAACTAAATTGAGAATTACTCTTCCATATCAACCCCAAACCTATCGAAAGTCATAAACAACTATACATACAAGTCATAATTCCCAATATGCATCTACTCAAAGTCTCAAACCACCGAATGAAATGCTGAAGCTCAAAAGGATCGATCGGGTTATTACATTACCTCTCACATAAATATAATGTCGTCCTCGAGCGTGCTAAGAGTCATTTCAAGAAGCCAAATCACCGAATAACTCATCATACACATACCCATGGAAGATTTCATTACACCTCAAATCATATAAGGCCATCACACGATCCAGTTTGAAATTTTCTTCCTTCAACCTTAGCTTAGGAATTCATAGGACCAATTATAACGTCTGAAGCTCCCTCCAAGATCTGATTCTTATATATTTACACTGTATCAATCTGAATAAATTATATCAAAGTATAAGTACAGTTCCAAGATATAACCACCAGATGTACCACATAACTCACATGTCCACGACAATATCTTCCCATTAAAATAGTTGCTCATTATCAAATCTGGTACTAGTAGTATACCTCATGACACATGAAATATTATTCCAACCCTCACAATACTGCAAAGGTTGAAAGAACCATGTAAAAACTCATAACAACCCGTCAAATCAATAAGTCATTGAATTCTCTCGCTCAACAAGAACCATTACTAAATTCAGAGCTGATTTGTGACATTATTCCTCCAATCATACATTATACAAATCCGATTACACTAATTCCATGTCCAATAACCACATCTCACCCATATCAAATTGCTTGACCGACAAGCCATATCGACTACCATCATGAATCTCATACGATGTGATCTATTCATCAAGTGACCGCTCAAATTTGGCTAGTAATGGAAAAAGACAGAAGAGAGAATTATCCCACAAGTTCAATAGATACAATATAAAGAGCACAATGCTATGAATCCATCCCATATGAGAGAAACATAACACACAAAATGAACACGAGGAATTGTCGCGCCCCGTTTTCTCGCGGAAGCGGGCCTCAACATTGTGACAACTTTTTTGAGTGAGAGGTAAAGTGAAGAGTCGCCACCTAACGATTCTTTAAGGTGTGTTAGGGAACCTATTTTGCAGATAACTCTGTTTTACTAGTCAGCATCACCAATGATCGGGTAAGGGCTCAAATTACCTCAAAGAGAAGGTGTTAGGCATTCTTTGAGGTCCACAACTGTAGGTCCCGACCGAACTTAAGACTATGTGGATTATAATTAGGCAAGATGATTAAATAAACAAAGAGAATAAAAGGTCAAAGAGTTCCATTATAACACAATGAGAATTGGTACAAATCTTAAGGACTATAAGGATACAACTATAACTGTTTATATTAGATGACTAAGTGTATAAAGAGAAAAGGGGGGTCCTAAGTTTTTTAGAATAAAGGGTCACCCCGTGCAACATAAATAATAATTCGCAGCTCCTTTTAGATAATAGTTGCTCATATTATTCAGCGGGTACGAACTATCATCTCCTGCTACCGGATTACTATGTTAAAGTGGTTACCTAAAAGCATTCTAATTCAATTCTAAGTCGTACCCTATGCGTGCACTACCCGTCCCATACCTATGGTCCATGAGGTATTGCAACTCAATTTGGTTGGTTCTAGACCTCACTTAGGCTGCTCAGAAATGTCAAAATTAGGCGACATACAAAAACACATTGGACTTCACATATAGGCAGTTAAGGTTCAACTTTACCTCCATAATTAAGCAACAAATGCATGCAAGACAAACTTCATGTTAAGCAATTTAGAATTAAGAAACTTAAATCCCTATAGGCATGATTTCTACGTGACAAGGCACCAGGGCATGCAAACGGTTTCAGAGGCCAAGCGTTGCTCATAGACAGGATTATACGATTTGCATGTTGATTAATGAAATTGCAGATTTTCGGGAAGTGCATAATAAACCCTATTGAGAGGTGTAGCATTGACTCTTATTAAGACGAAATAGTATTGTCCTATAGACATGATCTCTAATGTTTAGCACTTGGAGCTGATTTTATCATTACACTCAAACCTATAGACATGTTTTCTAGGTGAACAATGCGATGCTGTAACGAATGAGATGATTAAAATCCTATAGGCATGGTTTCTAGTGTACAGTACGAGATAATAGCAAATGAGGTGATAAAAATCCCACAGGCATGATTTCTAATGAATATGCTGAAATGAATTGAAAGAAAGTTCATTGACATTTGTTCCTATAGGCAGGTTTTCTAGTAACACGTAGCAGTAAAAATAATTACAGCATTTGAATTCATGTTTGCCAACAGACAGTGTGTGTGTGTGTGTATTTATCCTAATGACATGGTTTCTACAGTTCACATATAAATTGATCGGCACATATAGCAAGTGAATCAATGAATCATATATGTATGTTGTCTACCCTTTTTACACAAACATTAAGAATTTACCCCTTCCCCATTTTTACTACCACCCCAATTGTTTATACAAAAGTTATTACAGGCCCAAAAATGAGTAAGATACAAAATGTTATACAAATAATGACAATAGCCCCACAACAGGCCTGAATGAAATACCCAGCACTGTTTGGACCTTCAGCAGCATACCCAAACTTTCAACAAAGAGCCATGTTCATCAACATAACCCAGAATCCATAGAGAGCTCGAAGCCAAATCACACAATCATATTGCCAAGTATTAAATTACTTAAACCAAACAGCTTACATATTTATGGGACAATAAGAAGAAGGAGCTAGGATAATTCAAGTTCCAGTATTAGGAGAAATGATTAGGGACCCAAATCCTAGTGTGGCAGAGTTCACAAGGGCCTCAAAAGGACCCTGAGTAGTGCTCACACTAGGGAGGTCAGCAGTAAAAGCCTTGGTGCCTTGGCTTTCAGCCGGCTAAGAATAAGAAGTTAAGAGAGCACATGTGATAAGTGAAGGCGAGTGAACCAAGGTTGAGAGACAAGAATTGAGGGACGCAAACATGGTCAAGTTGAGCATATAGAGCAGATAATCGAACAAGTCACAGGATTTAAGAACAAACTTAGTAAAGATTTAGAAACAAGTTCAACACTTAGCGCATAGGGAGTCACACATTAGTAGAGTTAGGGAAAGAACAAGTTTGCAAGATTAACAAATATTATCATACACAGATTCATAATACCGAATAAGTGAAAACCTAAAAGGTCCAAATTATCCTAAGTATAGGTCCTAGTGTTACAGAATAGTCGTGTTAATTTAAACATGATAGGGAAGCAGGTTATGCTAATTACTGGTGAATCAAGGGAGCCAAAAACATGCTAAAGGTCATATTAATAGAGAACTAGTCATGGCTGATAAAAAAAAGATCTTGATACAGGATTAAAACATGCTACATAGGCAAGATACCATTACAGAAATTCAGACTAAAATAGGAAGAGAAACTCGTGCCATATAGCAAATGCAAACACTCAGGCTTTGAACATAATCGACTAGTTAAACCAAAGAGAGTACAAATTATGCAGATGAATTATGTTCGAATAACAGAATTGGCATTTTTAGCAGAACGAAACACTAAAAAGATGCTAACTAGGGCAAAGGTCACACACAGTAGTGGTTCAAAACATATTGACTTAGAAGAATCTAAATTACTTGAATCAGGCTTAGGCACGTTTCGACTAGCAACAATATGAAGTTAAAGGGTTAAAGATACCTAAAACTGAAGTAAAGCAAAGAAGAATAACCTAGAAAAAACATTAAGCTATGAACCTCAGAAGTGAAAACATATGCGAATTTTAGATATATAAGAATTGAAATTGCAAAAGACAGTAACTCGCCAGTTAAATGAATAACAGTAAAGAATCAAAATTCCACAAGAATCCAGAATCTTAATGCGTCAAAGTTCCCAAGAGCTTCGAAAGAAGTCCGAACAATGCTCGCACCAAGAGGAGGTTGAGTAACAAAGTCTTAGTGGCCTTGGCTTTCAGCCGGCCAAGGCATAATATAGAGAATAGCAAAAGCCCCCAATTTTAGTGAAAAATATGTTGATTCAAAAAATCCCCCCCCTCAAAGGGGAATGGGGAAGGGGTTTATATAGCAGTAAAGAATTGAACGACCACACAAGGATACAGAGTAAATCGAACAACAAATAAGGAAAGAAAGCACGCAAAATCAGTTCAAAATCAATTTAGGAGAGAAATCGGGTAAACCCTAGTTTTTTAGGGAAAGTGTAAATCAACAGAGATCTAAATGAAATCGGACTCACATAATATGGTATTGAACGTGTGTAGACGAAATAAAGCACAAAATCAAAGATTCGAACCATTTTGATTCGATTTCAGAAGCTATTGCTTGCCATGTTTTGGCAAGCACCTAGGTAACACCACAAAGGGACAACCAGTACCAAAAGGTTTCAAATATGGCAAGAGAATAATAGTCGAATCCCATTATCAGTGGGATTAGGAGAGGGAATAAGGGGAGGCAACTAGGGTTTAGTGAAGAAGAGATGAGTGACAAAGGGAATAGAGGTGGCTATCTTTAGGAAATGGGGTTAGGGTTAGGTTTTAGGGGTATAAGGAAAGGGAGTGGGGTGTTGTGGGCCGTTGATCGCTTTTGATCAACGGTTGAGACTAAAAATGAGCTGGGTCGGATTTGGACTGGGCAGGGTTGCTTGGGGTTGGGCTTGAGGATTAGGCCAGGGATTTGGGTCTATCTGGTCCGAAAAATAACTCAAAAATTGGGTCAGCTTTTAAATAAGAGATTAAAAAGGAAATAATTTAATAAAATAGTTAAATAAACATATAAAGAATGCTATTTATGCAAATTAATACTTTAAACAATGGTGGGAGATTATAAAAAATGTAAAAATATCATTTTGACCCTAAGTAAAATGACAAATGCAATAAAAATGTGAAATATAGGCTATCATTGCAAGATGGTGCAAATAACATAAGAATACCAATATAATTATATAAAATAAAGTAAAAATATTTGAAACATGTATTATAGATGCAAATAATAATTTTAGATGGTTAGATCCTCACAAGAATAATTTAAAGGAATAATTACTAAATATTTATATAATTTAAATGCAAGAAAATTAATTTAAAAGCTCTAAAAGTTATGAAAAATTATAGAAAATGATTGTATAGATTTTTAAACTTAATAATGATGCAAAAAATGCTATTTTGAAAGTATATATATATTTTGAAAAAATATGAGGGCAAAATTAGGTATCAACAGCTGCCCCTATTTATCCGGGAATGATGAAAGAATTGTCAGGTAGAGAAAATGATGACCTATTTTGGCCGAATGATGTGATTTTGAAAAATGGAGGCCAAACCATAGTTCTTGAGTTGCCTACATATCCCTGGTGTTACGGGAATCAAGTCGTGTGTAGTTCTGGATCCAACGGTGAACTGAAACCGATGGAGTTGTTATAAGAATGGTCACATGTTTCGAAAAGGTTCTTTTGGTTAGGACAGTGTTGTAAGTAACATGCAATTTTAATGGGGTCATAAATGCGAATTTTGGATGTTACGAGTGTATGAGCCAAATGTTCGAACGGTCATAGAGTAAAAGGTAGTCAGTTACTGGTAGTCGGTTACGTTTGAAGCAATCGAAAGATGTGAGTGTTGTGAACGAAAACCAGAGAGAAGATTGCTCCCGTTTGCAGAACAGTTACTCCCGAGTTGCCTGCAAAACATAAAACACGGTGCATGCGAATATATATGGGTTATTGCGAAACTTTAACATGATGCAAATTCCCTTTGGACTATGAAGGTTGTCTTTGGACGAGGATGATGTCCTTGGACCATGACGTCCTGGGCCATGAAGCATATGACAAGGGATTCGCAGGCCATGAAATGGTGTCCTCGGGCCATGAGGGTGGTGCCTCTAGATTATGACGCCTTTGAATAATGAGGTGCAGTTTCGAGAGATCCTCAGGCCATGGAATGGTGTCTTCAGGCTATGAGGATGGTGCCTTCGGACTATGACACCTTCAGAAAAAATGGCGATGTTTCAGCCTATGAGATGCACAGATTTGGCGATATCGATCGTTTGATAAAAGGAATAGGTGATGCTTGGTTGTATGCGGAGACTGGACAAGACAAGGATTAGTCTTGTGTGAGATGAGGGCAACGCTTAGCTCTAGGTGAACAAAGCTATAGCGCTAGGTCTTAGGTAGCGTAGTGGAGATAGTATTTAATCTTATTCAAGGAAAAGGAAGTGCTTAGCCTTATGCCAAAAGGGAAGACAATGCTTAGTCTTGTGCAGAGAAAGGTAGTGCTTAGCCTTATGGAATTAGGGAGGCAGTGCTTAGCCTCATGCAGGAAGAAGAGACAATGCTTAGTCTCATGAAAATAAGGGAGGCGGTGCTTAGCCTCATGCAGGAAGAGGAGACAATGCTTAGTCTCATGCGGGGAAAGGCGGCGCTTAGCCTTATGCAATTATGGAGGCAGTGCTTAGCCTCATGCAAAGAGGAGACAATGCTTAGTCTCATGCAGGGAAAGGCAGTGGTTAGCCTTATGCAATTAGGGAGGCAATGCTTAGCCTCATGCAATCAGGGAGACAATGCTTAGTCTCATGCAGGGTAAGGCAGTGCTTAGCCTTATGCAATGAGGGAGGCAATGCTTAGCCTCATGCAATCAGGAAGACAATGCTTAGTCTCATGCAGGGTAAGGAAGTGCTTAACCTTATGCAATTAGGGTGGCAATGTTTAGCCTCATGATGAGTGATAGTGGTAAAGCAAAGTATTTCTTAGTTGGAGATGTTTGCGCTAGATAATTTGTTGGTTTGAAGGTAGTGACTTGATGTGTCTGCGGATATCGTTGTCTTATTGTGCCTGCATCCAAAGAAAAATTGTGAGTTCTTTGGGGGAAGGTTGGTTTGCACTTTTGTCTTCTATTTTGCCTTTGCTCCTGTCTTAAGGTCCTGTTTGAGTTACCCTGGGTAGCATCTGGCTGTCGTAGAAATAAAGTTTTCAAAAAATATGTATGCATTTGATAAATATAGTTATTTGAAATGTAGTAGTATGCGATTTCAAATAATTTAGATGAACCGGTGACTGTGACATATTTTAGAGACATTACGGCCTCCTTGCTTTAGAATTTTGAGGGTTCCCTAGTTTAAATGCAATACTTTGGTTGTTTTGTGTATGACGATGTCGGCTGAACTTGCTTTAGAATTTTGAGGGTCCTTCTCAAAATTCTGCCCCAGTTTTCTGATCATGGCAAAATGAAGATTTTATTACGATGTGACCGAACCCACAGGGCTACCTACGTATCCCCTCTTAAACGGGAATCACGTCAAGCGTAGTTCAGTTACATCAAATGAAAAAATGTAAACAATCCTAAACATAGTATCTCTTGACTGCATCTGAGTTGATAAGTTTTGGACAAATTTCTCCGTCCATTTCTGCAAGTATAAGTGCCCCTCCTGTTAGTACTCGATGAACCATGTAGGGACCTTACCAATTGGGTGAAAACTTCCTTTTAGCTTCATCTTGATGCGGGAAAATTCTCTTTAGCACTAGTTGTCGCGGTGAGAATTGCCTTGGTCTGACCCTTTTGTTGAAAGCTCTTGCCATTCTGTTTTGGTAGAGTTGGCCCTGACATACTGCACTCATTCTTTTTCCATCAATGAGGGCCAGTTTCTCATATCGGCTCTGTACCCATTCTGCATCGCTGAGCTCGGCTTCTTGTATGATTCTCAGAGAAGGGATTTCTACTTTGGCAGTACCGTAAACCAATAAATAAGGAGTTTCCCCAGTTGATGTGCGAACCGTGGTACGATATCAAAGCAAAGCAAATGGTAGCTTCTCGTGCCATTGTTTGTAATTATCTACCATCTTCCTCAATATCATCTTGATGTTCTTGTTGGCGGCTTATACAGCTCCATTCATTTGCGGCCTATATTTTGTGCAATTCTTATGCTTGATCTTTAAAGTTTCACTCATAGCCTTCATTAAATCACTATTAATATTGGCGGCATTGTCGGTGATGATTGACTCTGGAACCCCGAACCAGCAAACAATGCGATCCCGAACAAAGTCTGCGACGACCTTCTTAGTTACAGCTTTGTATGATGCAGCTTCAACCCATTTTGTGAAATAGTCTATAGCCACTAGAATAATCTATGCATATTTGAAGCAGCGGGTTCGATTGGACCGATGGCATTCATACCCCAAGCGGAGAAAGGCCATGGTGCACTTATTGCATTGAGTTCATTGGGTGGCACTCATATCATGTCAGCATGTATCTTGCATTGGTGACATTTCTGGACATACCTGATGCAGTATGTCTCCATGGTCATCCAGAAATAACCTTCTCTTAGTATATTCTTGGCTAAGACAAAATCATTCATGTGCGGTGCGCAAGTTCCGGCATGTATTTCCTCGAGCAATCTGGATGCTTCCTTGGCATCGACACATCGTAATAACCCCAGGTCAGGAGTCCTTCTGTACAGAATCCCTCCGATTTGAAAGAAGTGGTTGTCTAACCTTCGGAGTGTACATTTCTGAGCATGAGTTGCGTGCTTCGGATATTCCCCTTTTGCCAAGTATTCTTTAATGTCATGGAACCGTGAATTTCCATCACTTTCTTCTTGAACATGAGCACAATAAGCTGGGTGCTTATGAATTCCTATTGGGATAGGGTCGATGAAATTCTTGTCTGGGTGTTGTATCATGGAAGATAGAGTGGCCAATGCATCTGCGAACTCATTCTGAATCCTTAGAACATGTTTGAATTCTATCTTCATCAACCTCTTGATCAGCTCTTACACACAGTACAGATATGGTAATATCTTAGTGTTCTTTGTGGCCCACTTTCCTGAAACTTGATGTACCAAGAGATCGGAATCTCCAATCACCAGCAACTCCTGAACGTTCATGTCAATGGACAACCTGAGTCCCAAGATGCAAGCCTCACATTCTGCCATATTGTTGGTACATGGAAACTTGAGTTTTGCGGATACCGGATAGTATTGTCCGGTTTATGATACTAAAACTACTCCCCCCCACTCTTTTGAAGTTCGCGGTTCCATCGAAGAACATCCTCCAACCATCATATGTTTCAGTGATGTCTTCTCCCACAAATGATGCTTCCTCGTCGGGAAAATACGTTTTCAATGGTTCGTATTCTCCGTCTACAGGAATTTCTGCCAAATGATCTGCCAATACTTGCCCTTTGACTTCCTTCCTAGTTACATAGATGATGTTGAACTCACTCAGCAATATTTGCCATTTCGCCAACTTTTCGGTAGGCATGGGTTTCTGGAAGATGTATTTCACCGGGTCCATTCTTGATATGAGATATGTGGTATAAGAATAGAAGTAGTGCTTCAACTTCTAAGCTATCCATGTCAAAGCGCAGCAGGTGCGCTCCAGCAAAGAGTACCTTGCTTCATAGGGTGTGAATTATTTACTCAGATAATATATGGCCTGCTCTTTCTTCCTGTCTCATCGTGTTGTCCCAGAACACAATCAAAAGCCCCATCTAGTACGGACAAATAAAGCAGCAAAGGTCTCCCTGGTTCCGGTGGGACCAGAACAAGTGGTTTAGATAAATACTCCTTGATTTTGTCAAAGGTTTTCTGGCATTCTTCAGTCCAGCTCGTTGCGGCATCTTTCTTCAACATTTTGAAAATCGGTTCACAGATCACAGTTGATTGTGCTATGAAACGGCTGATATAGTTGAGACGCCCTAAGAAACTCATCACATCTTTCTTGTTCTTTGGAGGTGGCAAGTCCTAGATGGCTTTGACCTTTGACGGGTCCAATTCAATCCCTCGGCGGCTGACGATGAATCATAGCAATTTTCCGGCAGGGACTACGAAGGCACACTTTGCAGGATTCACTTTTAGATTGTACCTTCGAAGCCGATTAAAGAATTTTCTCAAGTCTGCTATATGATATGTGCTTCTCCTGGATTTGATGATGACGTCATCCACGTACACCTCTATTTCCCTGTGTATCATGTCGTGGAAAATGGTTGTCATGGCTCTCATGTAAGTGGCTCCAACATTCTTTAGGGCAAACAACATCATTTTATAGTAGTACATCCCCCATGGTGTGACAAAGGTTGTCTTTTCGGCATCCTCTTCATCCATCCAGATCTGATGATACCTCGCGAAGCGATCCACAAAAGATTGGAGTTCATGCTTGGCACAGTTGTCGATTAGTATGTGTATATTGGGCAATGGAAAATCATCTTTGAGACTTGATCTGTTTAGATCCCGATAATCGACACATACTCTGACCTTCCCATCCTTCTTCAGATTCGGCACAATGTTGGCTAACCAAGTCGGATATTCAACCACTCTGAGAACTTTGGCTTTGATTTGCTTAGCCAATTCCTCTTTTATCTTCAAACTCATATCTGGCTTGAATTTTCTGAGCTTCTGTTTCACTGGTAGACACATGGGATCGGTGGTTAACTTGTGAGCCATTATGGATGTGCTCAGACCAGTCATATCATCGTAAGACCATGCAAAGATGTCTTCAAACTCCTTCAGGAACTGGATGTACTCTTCCTTCTCTGATAATGATAGGTGAATGCTTATACGGGTTTCCTTGACTGTTTCGGAATCCCCTAAGTTAACCATCTCGGTCTCGTCCAAATTAGACTTAGGCTTGTTTTCAAAATTTTCCACTTCTTTGACAATTTCATCAGGTATTACATCCTCTTCCAGATCCTCTGAATCACTATACTTACGTTGCGTTGTCTCGTTATATGTCACAGTCGTAAGTTCATCACGATAGGTAATAATAATAATGTTGTAGAGAAATAATGTAAAGAATAATAATAAATACTAAAAATAACAATGCATTAAATAAATCTTGAAAACGTCAAACAAGTACGGCTCTATGACTCGAGCAATTATTTCAAAACAAAATACGTTCAGAACAAAATACTGAAAATGTCTTAAATGCTCATAAAATTGCTTTTAAAAATAAATGATGCTAATTGTCAGGCTACTCAGGAACTCCACGGGCCCGGGATGGTGCAGTGGTCCAGTTCTTGAGAAGATGCCAGTATGAATGAAGCAACCTTTGGGAATGGGAATAATCAAAAGAAAGAAAAAACAAAAGGTAACCAAGTTAGTAAGGAATATTAAAAGAGTGTTTGCGATATTAAAACATGTTTCACAAAGGCATGCAATAATTTGCGTCCTAATTTGGGGAGCTCATTGTGCCCGAGGTAGGCCTAAGCGACATGTAGACTTGGATAAAATTGATGCCAACATTTGTGTCATTTCATTAATGCCAAAAATGTTTACGCAATAATGATCAACACGTTGGCATATTTTTCTCCAAGTAATGCACATAGTATGATAGCGTCCATTGGGAATGTGGAAATCCCGTTGGACTTTGGACGAGGTTCATCTTAGTGGGTTGTTATGTTAATAAATCTTCAACCCGTACTAGGTTTAGCATGATGCATGTACATTTCAAGTTGGAGTAGGGTTTCTAGAATGGTCTAGACTGGTACTCTCAAGTGGACAACTTGAGAGGGAAAGGCACGGGACCGTCGATTGCACTGTTGATCGACTAGTCTACCACAAAAAAGCCTTTTCGATTTTAAAAGGGTAATTTTCGGAAGAGCGCGGACACTCATCAAGTGTCGCTATGATGATAGTTGACAGGAGAGGAGTATGATGTGGAGCATGCTTTATGCAGCAATAATAACACGTTGTTAAGTATTTGCATGATATGTAAAAGTAGTAAATAATATAGCAAAGGTAAACATGGAAAGAATATAAAAGAAAGACAAAAGGAAGGAGTTAGTTTAGTTCATAAAAATATATGCGGAAATGTAATAAAGCAGGTAAGGAAGTAGGCATGATATAGAAATTTTGACAAGATAAAAGAGCGGTCATAGCAAGTAAAGGTGAATAGGGGGAAGGGATGTGCCTGTCATAGCAGATTTAAATAAATAAAGGTGAGTAGGAGTTGCTCATATTATTCAGCGGGCACAGACTATCATCTCTTGCTACCTGATTACTATGTTAAAGCGGTTACCTAAAAGCGTTCTAATTCAATTCTAAGTCTTACCTTATACGTGCACTACCCGTCCCATACCTATGGTCCAAGAGGTATTGGACCTCTATTTGGGTGGTTCTAGACCTCACTTAGGCTGCTCAGAATTGTCAAAACTAGGCGACATACAAAAACACATTGGACTTCACATATAGGCAATTAAGGTTCAAGTTTCCCTCCACACTTAAGCAACAAATGCACGCAAGACAAACTTTATGTTAAGCAATTTAGAATTAAGAAACTTAAATTTCTATAGGCATGATTTCTACGTGACAAGGCATCAGGGCTTGCAAACAGTTTCAGAGGCCAGGCGTTGCTCATAGACAGGATTATACGATTTGCATGCTGATTAATGAAATTGCAGATTTCCGGGAAGTGCATAATAAACCATATTGAGAGGTGTAGCATTGACTCTTATTAAGACGAAACAGTATTGTCCTATAGACATGATCTCTAATGTTTAGCACTTGGAGCTGATTTTATCATTACACTCAAACCTATAGACATGTTTTCTAGGTGAACAATGCGATGCAGTAACGAATGAGATGATTAAAATCTTATAGGCATTGTTTCTAGTGAACAATACTATATAATACCAAATGAGGTGATCAAAATCCTATAGGCATGATTTCTAATAAATATGCTGAAATGAATTCAAAGAAAGTTCATTGACATTTCTTCCTATAGGCAGGTTTTCTAGTAACATGTAGCAGTAAGAATAATTGCAGCATTTGAATTCATGTTTGCCAATAGACAGTGTGTGTATGCATGTGTGTTTATCCTAATGACATGGTTTCTACAGTGCACATATAAATTGAACGGCACATATAGCAAGTGAATCAATGAGTCCTATATGCATGTTGTCTACCCCTTTTACATAAACATTAAGAATCTACCCCTTACCCATTTTTACTAACACCCCAATCGTTTATACAAAAGTTATTACATGCCCAATAATGAGTAAGATACAAATTGTTATACAAATAATGACAATAGGCCCACAGCAGGCCCGAATTAAATACCCAGCACTGTCTGGAACTTCAGCAGCATACTCAGACTTTCAACAAAGAGCCATGTTCATCAACACAACCCGGAATCCATAGATGAGCTCGAAGCCAAATCACAAAATCATATTGCCAAGCATTAAATTACTTAAACCAACCAGCTTACATGTTCATGGGACAATAAGAAGAAAGAACTAGAATAATTCAGGTTCCAGTATTAGGAGAAATGATTAAGGACCCAAATCCTAGTGTGTCAGAGTTCACAAGGGCCTCAAAAGGACCCCGAGCAGTGCTCACACTAGGGAGGTCAGCAGTAAAAGATTTGGTAGCCTTGGCTTTCAACTAGCTAAGAATAGAGTGAAGTTAAGAGAGCACAGGTGACAAGTGAAGGAGAGTGAACCAAGGTTGAGAGACAAGAATTGAGGGACGCAGACATAATCAAGTTGAGCATATAGAGCAGATAATCGAACAGGTCACATGATTTAAGAACAAACTTAATAAAGATTTAGAAACAAACACTTAGCGCATAGGTAGTCACACATTAGCAGAGTTAAGGAAAGAACAAGTTTGCAAGATTGGCAGAAATTATCATACACAGATTCATAATACAAAATAAGTGAAAACCTAGAAGGTCCAAATTATGCTAAGTATAGGTCCTAGTGTTACAGAATAGTCGTGTTAATTGAAACATGATAGGGAAGCAGGTTATGATAATTACTGGTGAATCAAGGAAGCCAAAAACATCCTAAAGGGCATATTAACAGAGAACAAGTCATGGTTGATAAAAAAAAGATCTTGATACAGGATTAAAACATGTTACATAGACAGGATACCATTACAAAAATTCATAATAGAATAGGAAGAGAATGTCGTGCCATATAGCAAATGCAAACACTTAGGTTTTGAACACAATCGACTAGTTAAACTAAAGAGAGTACAAATTATGCAGATGAAGCATGTTCGAATAACAGAATTGAATGAAACCCTTATCAAGAAACTCTTGCAACTGCTCCTTCAACTCCGCTGGGGCCATACGATATGGTGGAATAGAAATGGAATGAGTGCCCGGCAATAAGTCAATACCAAAATCAATATCCCTATCGGGTGGCATTCCCGGAAGATATGCCGAAAATGCATTTGGATAGTCTCTCACTACCGGAACTAACTCAATGGTGGGAGTATTGACGAGCTCAAAACACACACTTAAATTATGCTCGCTAGTCAAAGATAGTATAGTATAATATCGTATTCACAAGGATTGGCGTTAAACAATATTTTCTTAGTTTCTAGCTTGATTTCTATCCAAGAGAATAAATAATTGATATTTATATGATTAATAACCAAAATTAACTAAGAATTTAAAGCTATTGACTAATGACTATCTCAATAAAGGTAAGCAAGGAAGTTATCAGTGGGAGAAAATAGGGGTTGATAGGATAGGTGCAAGATAATTGTTTGGGATCTAACTCTAGGTAATTCACTTCTAATATTTAAGTGAGTCTCTCGAACTCACTCAATTAGCAGTTCAAACGTTTAGTAGAAACTCCTCTCTCGATTAAGTCTCAACCTCACAAGATGAACCAATTTAAGCACGTGAAGATATGCAAGAATGTGTAGTGGATTGGTCTTTAGGAGAACCTTTCTCGATTATTCTACTAACTAGGTTTAATCAATGATTCAACTAGACTCTTTCGATTACTAAGAAGAATTAATGAACTCACCCAACAGTATAATGCAAAGATATCACAAGTTATGCCTCTCTCGATTACATGAACAAGTGAATATAGATGCAACGATTAAATCATCCAAAAATACTTCAATACATAAAACTAGAGTTATAATCCAAAAACAATCATCAATACACCAAATCTATCAAACCCTAAGAGAACTACTCCATATATATGGAGAAATTCATCACAAATAAAATTAACATATAGGAAAACATAAACTCAATCCAAACTCGGGTCTTGGGTGAGGAAGGAATGATGAAATCCTTGTGCTTTTGCTCCTCCAACTCATCCTTAGCTTCCTTATGTCTAGAGTGTGTCAAAAGTCCAGAAAATAATGTTATTACATGTATTTATACAAAGTAGGGTCGGGCCCAAACGAAATCACCCTTTTCTAGCCGAAATAGGAAAACTTGCAAACTTATTGCTTTTCATGCGTCACACTATGCTACGTCCAGTGCGTCGCATTAGTACAATTTTATGGGCCGTAAACTCTCTGAACATAGCTTGTCTGACAGATTTTTGTACTGATGCTACGCACTATGCCTAGCATTAATGTATTTTTCTATCAGACCCAAAAATTATAAGTCTCTAAACTTCTCAAATTTCTGACGCACATTTGCACTGATGCGTCGCACAGTGCTATGCATGGTGCGTCGCATTAGTGCATTTCCTCCGAGTGTTGCTTCTTCATTGATATTTGACGTCCAGAAGTGATCCTCGACCTCCAAACAAGATCCCGACTCAATCCCTTGGGCTTTTAATCAGACTTCAAAGCTCCCACTATTTGATTTAGCTCCACAACATCTACATAACTCGGAATCACCCTACAAAGCATAAAATACGCAATAAGTGCAGAATACTACTAATTAAAGCTTAACACAAGTAAAGTGCAGTAAATTAGAGTGCAATAAGCGACTAAAACACGAGATTATAGCCTACCATCAAGTATCAACACTGACATCTCTTACAAACTCTAGATATGCATCACACCCCTTCCCTACCATCCGTTGTACCTTAAGAAAGGACACAACCCTACTAGGAACATAATCCATAGTACCCCTCCACTCCAACCGCGGTAAACTAGGCATAACTAACATCATCGTCTTGGCGTGACAATCAAGAATAGCATGGTAGGGCGACAACTAGTCCATTTCTAAAATAACATCAAAGTCTACCATACTGAACAATAATAGATCAACTCTGGTCTCAAAACCACCAATAACAACTAAACACGTCTAATATACACGGTCAACAACAATAGAATCTCCCACATGCGTGGATACATAAATAGAAGAACTCAAAGAATCACGATATATACCCAAATACGGAGTAAAGTAAGATGATACATATGAATAAGTAGAGCCTGGATCAAATAAGACTGATGCATCTCTATGACAAACCGGAACAATACTTGTGATAACTGCATCTGATGCAACCGCCTCCATCCTAACCGGAAAAGCATAACATCTGGCCTGGTCTCCCCCTCTAGGGCGACCCCTACCCGCCTGAACTCCACCCCTAGCTGGCTGTGTAGGTGGAGCGGCAACTGGAGCAGTAACCATGGCCTGAAAAATCTGGTGACCCTGTAGAATGCGTAGAGCCTGAGTAGTTTGTAGAGGTGCACCCCTCATGAGTCTGTAGACGAGTATCACCACACTCAAAGCAAGATCTCGGAGGAAGTGGCTACTGGAACTGGCTCAGGCTTGGTTAGCTAAAATGACCGCTGAAAACACACCGTGGAGGAGGTACACTAGACAGTGGCAGTGCATAATACATGAGGCCTGGGAGTAGCTGGAGTACTACCACAAGCTGGAAGTACTGAATGAACTAGACG
Source organism: Nicotiana tomentosiformis (assembly GCF_000390325.3). NCBI lineage: Eukaryota > Viridiplantae > Streptophyta > Magnoliopsida > Solanales > Solanaceae > Nicotiana > Nicotiana tomentosiformis. The sequence goes on from NC_090823.1 coordinate 42,897,521, forward strand.
ACTCACATAGCCTCTACCATGACGAGCTGTAATTGGGGCACGGGCACCACTATATCCGCCAAAATCTTGAGGCCTCATGGACTCACTATCTCTCTCACATGGCCCCGCACACCCTCAAATCTCCGAGCGATCTATGCCACCTACTGATATGGGGTATCTGTCTCCAACTATCGAGCCATGTTGAATATAATACCATAGTTGAGCCCCTCGATAAATCAACGGACTCACTCTCTGAAACCAAGGCAGGTGCATGTCTGGACAACTCACTGAATCTTACACCATACTCTGACACGATCATAGCACCCATGCACAACTGCTCAAACTCTGTGCGCCATGCATTTTGAAGGCTCTGGGAAAACACTCTCTCAGGAACATCTCTAAACATTGAGCCCATATGAGTGAAGCTACCTTGGTTGGGATACCCTCCTCATAAGCTTTCCACCACTGGTACGCTGGTCCCGACAGCTGAAATGTAGTAAAAGTAAATCCGCTCATCTCCACAATACCCGTGGTACGAAGAATACTGTGGTACTTCTCTAGAAAATCATGTGCATCCTCTGTAGCTAGGCCGCTGAAAGTAGGAGGGTGGTACTGCTTGTACCTGTCGAGTATGAGTTTCTACTCCTCAGATGTTGCTGCACCAACCTAGAGCTGATCTGGGACAATCGGTTGCATTGGTATAACCTTTAGGACCCAGTCAACATGGACCTGCTGCTCTGGGTTACGGATCGCGGGAGTCTGAGCTCCTCCCCAAGCCTGAGATGTGCCTGATGCAAATGGAATCAACCCCGCCTGAGCTAGAGTACCAAACATGCTCAAGAACCGGGTGAGGGTCTCTTGAAGTACAGGGGTAGCAACAGGAGCCTCAGGTATATGCCCCCCAACTGGAGCTACTGGTAGTGCTCTGGTAGGTACTCTGGCTGCACCACGTTCCCCTCCTTGGCCCCTGCCCCGGCAACGGACTCTCGCGGCTCTAGTATGAGGCATAGGAGTCTGATCGTCGGATCCAACGGTGAGTGTCCTCACCATCTGTGAGAGAATAGAAAGACAAAGATTCAAAATTTCGAAGTCAACAAATTCGCACGATAAGGAATCAAAGAAGGTTGGGTTGGGGAATTACTCTAATAGCAAAATCATTAACCTTTGAGCGTATATTGATTAATTTATACAATATTTGCCTAGTTTCATATTGTTTGGCACTGAGTTGAGGCTTTAGGGTGAATTTGAGGCCGGAAAGTGAGCGTTGAGACAAGGTAAGTCTCTTGCCTAACCTTATAAGAGGGAATTTACCCTATAGGTGATTTAAATTGATATTTGCTTCTAATTGTGGGGGCTACGTACTCACGAGGTGACGAGAGTCCGTGTGTAGCTACTAACTATGCTTATGTCCGGGTAGCTTAGGACCCGAATCAGGAAATACTTGTAATGTTTGCACCCTACTTGATAATTAAAGTGCCTAAATTATATCGGAACTTGTTAGAGGAATTGTGGAAGACCAAATTTTATTTATTGAGTTTTGGCGGGTTACTTCACCCTTAATAAAAATCGTGTTTCATTGTGCATTATCCTTGTATTAGCTCTTAAACCGGTTATTTATAAAGTATCCTCTCATCTTGTGGAGCTGGCCGAATGCCTCGACTATAGATAGATGCATCTATGGTTCGTGCCGCTCGACCCTCGGTAGTGTACACATTATTCTAGATCGGGCCGTACGACCTCGGTATAATCGTGCGTTATAACACTCGAAGTGTAATTATACATTTGATATCTTTCCTAGCTTGAAAGGCTAAAATTATATAAGACAAAAATGTATTTGGGACTTACCATACGTGAAAGAATTATTTACTTTCTGCTTGTTATTGAGTTATTATTATTATTTACATAACCCATGCTTATTTAGAATTTCATATTTCTTTATTGTTAGCCCATAGTAAGTGTCGATGTCGACCCCTTGTCACTACTTCTTCAAGATTAGACTTGATACTTACTAGGTACATGTTGTTTATGTACTCTTGCTACACTTCTGCACTAACCCTGCAGGATCTGAGGCAAGTGCATCTGGCGGTCACACCGGCGTGCATCCCCGATACCCTGAGGCCTAGTGGTGAGCTACTTCCTGAGCCATTCTGCAGCACCTAGAGCCTTTCTTTTGTACTTATTTTCTGTCTATGTTATTTCAGATTGTAGTTAGAGTTTTGTGTATTCTACTAGTGCTCATACACTTGTGACACCAGGTCTTGGCACACACTATAGTAGACATTATGGTTTTGGAGTATTTATATATCTATGATTGCACTCAGTTGCTTTCGCTTTATTTATTAAACTTTCTACTTCTTAAATTTATTAATAAATGGAAGTTATTTACTTGGAAACCTATTAAAAGGAGTAAACATGTAGTTAGTTCACCGTTATCTTGCCTAGCGGTGACGTTGGGCGCCATCACTGCCTATATGAGAAATTGGGTCGTGACAACATGGTATCAAAGCACTAGGTTCACGTAGGTCTCACAAGTTATGAGCAGGCCTGATAGAGTCTTACGGATCGGTGCAGAGACGTCCGTACTTATCTTCGAGAGGCTATAGGGTGTTAGGAAACTACTTTTTTCTTCATCTCCTATCGTGCAGTTGATGTTGTGCTAGGTATAATTCTCTTATTCTGTCACAGATGGTGAGAACGAGCGCGGTAGATGTACCCGATCATAGAGGAGCTGCTCCCTCTGTTGCTAGAGGTCGAGGCAGAGGCCGAGGGAGGGCTCTAGCTCGTGGTAGAGGATGAGGGAGTCCTAGAGTCATTTTAGTCATGCCACCAATTGATCTAGTAAAGGATCCTATTATTGAGCAGCTGAGCGAGGTGCCTGCAGTAGAGCCGGCCCTGGTGGATTTCATGTCCGCACCGGGATTCCAGGAGGTCATGTGCCGTATGCTACGGTTCATGGATTTTATGACTCAGGCCGGTTTATTTCCAGCAGACCCAGCCACATCTCATGCGGAAGGGGGAGCATAGACCCCTACTTCTCAGGCTCCAGGGCATGCAACTGCCGTATATCATACCCCGGGCGCACTACCCGTGGCGGAGCTCAGCCAGTTGCAACAGCTATACTTGAGCCCATACCAGCTGCGACCGGCGATCTATAGAAGCTTTTGGACAGATGGACCAGGATTCATCCTCCTGTCTTTGGAGGTGAGCGACATAAGGATCCCAAGGACTTTATTGATCAGTGCAGGGACAGACTGCACAACATGAGGATATTGGAGTCCCATGGGGTGGACTTTACCACCTTTTAGCTGGATTGCAGGGCCCGTAGATGGTGGCAGTCCTATCTTTTTGGCAGACTAGCAGGTTCTCCTCCCATGACTTGGGAATAGTTCACACACCTCTTCTTGGATAGATATATTCCCCTGTCTTAGAGGGAAGAGTTGCGATTTTAGTTCGAGCAGCTTCAGTAGGGCCAAATGTTAGTGACCGACTATGAGGTGAGATTCTCTGAGTTTTCTCGCCATGCACTTATGATACTTCCTACCGATGCATAGAGAGTGCGGAGGTTTGTTGCCGTGTTGCACTCTGGTATTCAGGCCAATATGGCTTGGGAGGTGGAGATGGGGACTTCTTATGGGCTAGTTGTGGAGATAGCTTGGAGGATCGAGGGTGTCTGTCAGTGGAGCCAAGAGCAAGCGACGAGGGATAAGCGGTTTCGATATTCTAGAGAGTTCAGTGGTGTCCCGACTAAGGGCAGGGGTCAGTCTAGCAGGCCCACATATCCAGCACCGCCTCCTCCTCGGGGTGCTCCAGTGCGACCTTATTTCAGTGTCATGCTAGAGAGTTCCTACCGCCCACCAGCTAATCAAGGTTCCTCCAGTGGGTATTCAGGACATCCGGGTCAGACTTCAGGTCAGCAGTCCACCGTACCGAGAAATTATTTCGAGTGAGGGGACCTTAGTCATGTGCGAAAATTCTACCCAGGCTTCGGGGCAATGCAGTGCAGCAGGGTCAGTAGCCTATGATTCTAGCACCAGTTGCCCCACCAGCCATCCGGCTTCCCAGAGGCGGAGGGCAGGTGGGTAGTCCTAGAGTTGGAGGCCAGCTAGGAGGCACTTCAGCCAGATTCTATGCCTTCCCAGCCAGACCATATGTAGTGGCCTCAGATGCCGTGATTACAAGTATTATTTCTATTTGCTGTAGAGATGCTTCGGTACTATATGATCCAGGGTCTACATATTCATATATTTCATCTCTGTTTGCTCATTTCCTGGGAGTTCCTCGTGAGTCCTTGGGTACTCCTATTTATGTGTCCATACCAATGGACGATTCTATTATTGTGGATCAGATCTATCAGTCCTGCATTGTTACTTTCTGTGGTTATGAGACCCGGGCGGATCTTCTATTGCTCGATATGACCGACTTTGAGGTCATCCCGACATAGATTGATTGTCTCTATATTACACCATCTTTGATTGCCATGCCAAGACTGTTACCTTGGCGATGCCAGAGTTGCCTAGATTGGAGTGGAAGGGTTCATCTGTCTGTACATCCAGTATGGTTATCTCCTTTATGAAGGCTCGACACATGGTCGAGAAGGGTTGTTTGGCTTATCTAGCTTATGTTTGGGATACTACAGCAGAGAGTTCAGTGATTGATTCAGTGTCCGTGGTCCGGGAGTTCTCCGATGTGTTTCCTTCTAATCTTCCCGGCATGCCAGCCGATCGTGATATCGATTTCTGTATTGATTTGGCTCCAGGTACCCAGCCTATATCTATTCTACCATACCGAATGGCTCCGAAAGAATTGAAGAAGTTGAAGGAACAACTTGAGGAATTGTTAGCAAAGGGCTTCGTCAGACCGAGTGTGTCACCCTGCGGTGCACCGGTGTTATTTATGAAGAAGAAAGATGGGACTATGCAGATGTGCATTGATTATTGCCAGATGAACAAAGTTACCATTAAGAACAAGTACCCGTTGCTGCGTATTGATGATTTGCTTGACCAGTTACAGTGTGCTAGAGTGTTCTCCAAGATCGACTTGAGATCGGGGTGCAATCAGTTGAAGATTCGGGATTTGGATGTTCTGAAGACGGCTTTCCGTACTAGATATGGCCATTATGAGTTTCTAGTGATATTCTTCGGTTTGACAAACACCCCGGCGGCATTTATGGATTTGATGAACCGGGTGTTCAGGCTATATATTAATTCGTTTGTCATTGTCTTCATTAATGACATTTTGATATACTCACGTAGCATGGAGGAGCACGAACATCATTTGAGAGTGGTGCTTCAGACCTTACGGGAACAAAAGTTATATGCTAAGTTCTCCAAGTGTGAGTTCTGGCTAGATTCTGTGGCATTCTTGGGACATGTAGTATCAGGCGAGGGTATTAAGGTAGATCCCAAGAAGATCGAGGAAGTTCAAAGTTGGCCTCGTCCTACCATGGCGACTGAGATCAGGAGCTTCCTCGGGTTAGCAGGTTATTATCGTCAGTTTGTGGAGGGCTTCTCATCTATTGCAGAACCTTTGACTAGATTGACCCAGAAGGTTACTCCGTTTCGATGGTCCGATGATTGTGAGGCGAGCTTTAAGAAGCTCAAGACCGCATTGACTTCAGCACCAGTGTTAGTGTTACCTTCCGGTTCAGGGATGTATACAGTGTATTATGATGCTTCATGCATTGTCTTGGGTTGTGTATTGATGCAGGAGTGGCGACCTATTGCATATGCTTCATGTCAGCCGAAGCTGCACGAGAAGAATTACCCTGTACACGATTTGGAGTTGGACGCGGTTAATCATGCTCTCAAGATCTGGAGGCATTATCTTTATGGGGTGTCCTGTGAGGTTTACACCAATCATCACAACTTGCAATATTTTTTCAAGTAGAGGGATCTCAATTTGAGGCAGCGCAGGTGGCTGGAGTTACTAAAAGATTATGATATTACCATCCTTTATCATCCGGGCAAGGTTAATGCCAAAAGGCAGAGAGTATGGACAGTTTGGCATTTATTTCAGCAGTGGAGAAGCCACTAGCTTTGGACATTCAGTCCTTGGCTAACAGACTTGTGAGGTTGGATATTTCAAAGCCCATCTGAGTTCTTGAATGTGTTGTCGCCCAGTCTTCACCATTTTAGCAGATCAAGGCTCGCCAGTTTGATGCTCAACACTTGTTGGTTCTCAGAGAGACGGTACTATAGGGTGGTGCCAAGGAGTTTACTATCGGTGAGGATGGTGTCCTGCGACTCCAGGGTCGCCTATGTGTTCCTAATGTTGATAATTTGAAGGAGAAGATTCTAGAGGAGGCACACAGTTCTCGGTATTCTATTCACCCAGGTGCTACGAAAGTGTATCGCGACCCGAGGCAGCATTATTGGTGGTGGCGGATGAAGAAGGACATAGTTGAGTATGTAGCGAGGTGCCTAAATTGCCAACAGGTTAAGTATGAGCATCAGAGGCCAGGTGGCCTACTTCACCAGATGACTATACCTGAGTGGAAATGGGAGCGCATTACTATGGACTTCGTAGTTGGGTTGCTGCGAACCTTGCGGAAGTTTGATGCAGTTTGGGTCATTGTCGATAGGTTGACCAAGTCGGCACATTTCATTCCGGTTGTTACCACGTATTCTTCAGAGAGGTTAGCTCAGATTTACATTCAGGAGATTGTTCGGTTGCACGGTGTGTCGGTCTCCATTATATCAGAAAGAGTCCCTCAGTTTACTTTGCGTTTCTGGAAGGCAGTACAGACTAAGTTGGGGACCCAGGTAGAGCTCAGCATAGCCTTTCATCCGCAAACCGACGGGCAGTCGGAGCGGATAGTTCAGATCTTAGAGGATATGCTCAGAGCATTTGTGATTGACTTAGGACGGTAGTGGGATCGATTCTTGCCTTTGGCTGAGTTTGCTTACAACAACAGTTATCAGTCCAACATCGAGATGGCTCTATTTGAGGCTTTATATAGTCGGCGATGTCATTCACCAATCGGATGGTTTGAGCCCGGCGAGGCTAAGTTATACGGTACTGATTTAGTGAAGGATGCCTTGGAAAAGGTAAAGTTGATTCAGGAGCGGCTTCGTATAGCACGGTCCAGACAGAAAAGTTATGCGGATCAGAAGGCGCGCAATTTATCATTTATGGTGGGCAAGAAGGTTCTCTTGAAAGTCTCGCCGATTAAGGGAATCATTAGGTTCGGGAAGAAGGGCAAGTTGAGCCCAAGGTTTATAGGTGTATTTCAGGTGTTGAGACGAGTTGGGGAGGTTGCTTATGAGCTTGCTTTGCCTCCCAGTCTATCAGGAGTTCATCCGATTTTCCATGTGTCTATGCTCCGGAGGTATCATGCCGACAGGTCGCATGTGTTAGACTTCAACACGGTTCAGCTAGGTGAGAGCCTGGGTTATGAGGGGAGCCAGTTGCCATTGTTGACCAGGCAGGTTCTCCACTTGAGGTCCAAAATGATTTCAGCGGTAAAAGTTTAGTTGAGGGGAAAACCAATCGAGGAGGCGACTTGAGAGGCCGAGGAGGACATGCGGAGCAGATACCCACATCTATTCGTCACTCCAGGTATGATTCTAGACCCGTTCGAGGACGAATGTTTGTTTCGGAGGTGGAGAATGTAACGACCCGATCGGTTGTTTTGCTTTCTAGATCCCCGCTCCCCTAAATAAGACTCCCCATATGTGCTTTTATTGTTTTATGACTTGCGGTGATGGGTAGTTCGGAATTTGGAAGGGTTCGGGTTGAAATTGAAACACTTGGTTCCTTAGTTTGGCTTTTAAACGTCTAAGTTTGACTTTGGTCAACATTTTGAGTAAAAACCTCGGAACCGGGATTTGACGGTTCCAATAGGTTCGTATGTCAATTTTGGACTTAGGCGTATGTTTGGATCGGATTTTGGACGACCAGGGAGCGTTTCGGCGCTTAATGTTAAAAGTTGGCTTATTGAAAGTTTAAAAGTTCTTTGAATTATGTTTGTGGTACGTTTTGGTGTTATTGAGGTTTGTTTGTTATTCGAGCATGGGAATAGTTGCGTAGGTGATTTAAGACTTGCATGCAAAGTTTGGTGCCATTCTGAGTAGTTGAAGTATGTATCAGCGCGTTCGGAGTAAGTTGGAAGAATTTGAAGTTCATAAGTTGATCCTATTGGGTTTGTGTTGCGATTCTTAGTTTTAATGTTATTTTTCGGGTTCTAAGTATGCGATCGAGTCCGTCTGATGTTTACAAACTTGTTGGTATGTTTGGATGATGCCTCGGGGGCCTCGGGGGCCATCCGGACGATGCTCGGATCGATTTAGAGCCCAAAAGGGCTGCTGGTGCACCAATTCTGGTGTGCCCGCATCTGCGAGCTTTTGGCCGTAGATGCGAGCTCGCATAAGCGAGCCCTAGGCCCCATAAGTGCAAGGGAGGGGCTGTTTTGTGGTCATAGAAGCGGGGAAAGGGCCGCATCTGCGAAGGCGCAGGTGCGGGATTCCTACCGTAGAAGCGGCCTGGGCTGTGGCCTATAGATCGCAGAAGCAGACTCGCTTCTGCGAGGAAGGGACCGCAGGTGCGCTTGGAGGCTATCCAGGTCTGACCAAAGATGCGGCCTAACTTCCACCGAAGCAGTTCTGCAGATGCGATAGACCGTCCGCAGAAACGATGATGTCGTTTAAGACGGACTTAGACCAATGTTTTGACTCATTTCTTTCATTTTCTTGGACGATTTTGGAGCTTTTGGAGACGGGTTTCCACCTAGCTATTTGAGGTAAGTAATATCTATCCAATGTGAGTTAAATACATAGATTATGGATAGATTTTAACATGAAAATTTGTAAAAATTATGGGTTTAGATGAATAACCCTATGTTTTGATAAAAAAAAATGGGATTTACCCACGAAAATGGTTATTGGATTGAGTGAAAATTATATATTTGAGTTCGTGACGTTATGGTTAACAACTTTCTTCGAAAATTTCCGGAATCTAGGTACGTGGGCCTGGGGGTGAATTTTAAGAATCTTCCAATTTGGGTTGGGGAATTACTCTAATAGCAAAATCATTAACTTTTGAGCGTATATTGATTAATTTATACAACATTTGCCGAGTTTCGGATTGTTCGGCACCGAGTTGAGGCTTTAGGGTGAATTTGAGGCCGGAAAGTGAGCGTTGAGACAAGGTAAGTCTCTTGCCTAACCTTATAAGAGGGAATTTACCCTATAGGTGATTTAAATTGATATTTGCTTCTAATTGTGGGGGCTACGTACTCACGAGGTGACGAGAGTCCGTGCGTAGCTACTAACTATGCTTATGTCCGGGTAGCTTAGGACCGAATCAGGAAATACTTGTAATGTTTGCACCCTACTTGTTAATTAAAGTGCCTAAATTATATCGGAACTTGTTAGAGGAATTGTGGAAGACCGAATTTTATTTATTGAGTTTTGGCGGGTTACTTCACCCTTAATAAAAATCGTGTTTCATTGTGCATTAGTCTTGTATTAGCTCTTAAACCGGTTGTTTATAAAGTATCCTCTATTCTTGTGGAGCAGGCCGAACACCTCGACAGTAGATAGATCCATCTATGGTTCATGCCACTCGACCCTCGACAGTGTACATATAATTCTGGATCGGGTCGTACGACCTCAGCATAATCGTGCATGATAACACTCGAAGTGTAATTATATATTTGATATCTTTCCCTAGCTTGAGAGGCTAAAATTATATAATACAGATATTTATTTGGGACATACCATACATGAAAGAATTATTTACTTTCTGCTAGTTATTGAGTTATTATTATTATTTACATAACCCATGCTTATTTAGAATTATGTATTTCTTTACTGTTAGCCCATAGCAAGTGTCGATGTCGACCCCTCGTCACTACTTCTTCGAGGTTAGACTTTATACTTACTAGGTATATGTTGTTTATGTACTCTTGCTACACTTCTGCACTAACCGTGCAGGATCTGAGGCAAGCGCATCTGGCGGTCACACCGGCGTGCATCCCCGATACCCTGAGGCCTAGTGGTGAGTTGCTTCCTGAGCCGTTCTACATCACCTAAAGCCTTTCTTTTGTACTTATTTTCTGTCTATGTTATTTCATACATTAGTTAGAGTTTTGTATATTCTACTAGTACTCATACACTTGTGACACCAGGTCTTGGTACACACTCTAGTAGACATTATGGTATTGGAGTATTTATATATCTATGATTGCACTTAGTTGCTTTTGTTTTATTTATTACACTTTCTACTTCTTAAATTTCATAATAAATGGAATTTATTTAGTTGGAAACCTATTAAAAGGAGTAAATACGTAATTAGTTCACTGTTGGTTTGCCTAGCGGCGACGTTGGATGCCATCACGGTCTATAGGAGAAATTGGGTCGTGACAGCTGTCATGAATAAGTTCAAATTTAGGGTGAAAAGGTCTAGTGCAAGAAGTTAAGAACATTTTATTTGTCAATAGCATATTGTTTATAGATTGCAACTTCTATGTATATAAATTGTATATAATTCGTTTAGAACAATTTGTTGTATATCAACAGCCTGATGTCTTCATGATTTCTCACGACCCCAAATCCCGTCCGTAAGATGTCGTGACAGCACCTAGTCTCCAAAGACTAGGTAAGCCTAACAAAACATGCGGAGTAATGGAATAACAATTTTAAATCTCAAAACATCAACAACTATATGAAATGAAATTTGTAACTCAACATGTACATCTCCCAAAACCCAGTGTAAATACCAGTCACAGGCTCTAGATATAGTACTGAACACTCCTATAAATCACTGTCTATAAAGATTTAAAGAAATAAGAAAATAACATATAGAAGGGAACTCCGAGGCATGCGGGCGCGGGCATGTGTACTTTGAAGTCTCCAATAAGCAAGCCACACAACGCTCTAACACCGAGGCTGATAGGATGTACCTAGATCTGCACAAAACATGTACAGAAGCGTAGTATGAGTACACCACAACGGTATCCAGTAAGTGCCAAGCTTAACCTCGGTAGAGTATTGATAAGGTCAGGTCAAGGCCTTACTGGAGATAATAAGAAACAAGACAGAAGATATAATGGTATAATGAAAATGACAAGGAAGTGAACAATAAAGAATTTATGGGAAATAACAACACGGAATCAAGGAAAGCTAATACAACACGAAAGGAAAACAAGAATTTTACATGTTAAGGAATCAATAACCAAACAATACAGCAAATAAAGAAGATCAGCAGGGGCACTCCCGAGGTACCGCCTCGTAGTCCCAAATCATAAAATAACTCACAGTCTTTCCTTATATCACCACGGGAGCCTTTATATTTGGTTATAAAAATCATTTTTCCCGCAATAGCATCCCGCGTTTTAGCCACCTTATCACATCGCATGACTTCTAGTAGTTCCCCTACTAGTCGCGCATATCAAGCCCACCTTATCTCATCGCATGCGTTTCAACACCTAGACCTTATACCACCGCATACGTATCAATAATCACAATGGAACGGCAGAAACCTCGTGTAAACAATAACAACCGTACAACAGAAACCTCGTGCAACAATAACAACAGCACGGCAGAAACCTCGTGCAAACAATCAAACAATCACCTAACCAATAACACGAAAGCCAAAACACAACGACTAAATAAATGATATTTCCCAACTTACACCATGCCTAAAAAAACCACGGCCTTGCAATTCAACAGCAAACTCAACAACAAGATATTTCAAGGATAGCAATTTCAAGTAAAGAATTCTACAGTTAAGTAATGAATACGGAAATCAAGAAAAGCAAATAATTTAACTAAAGATGTGATACAAGTTGCAAATAGGAGATAAGACAAGTAGACATTTGAAATTAGGCTAAACATGATGACTACAACATGCTAAAGTAACTCATATAAGGCATGAAAAGGACACTACGTAGCTAAAACCGGAATTCGAATATTTAGCCCGTGTACGCACTGGTCACCTTGCGTACACGGCCTTCACATGTCACAAATTATCGCCACAGTACCAAATCCTAACGGGAATTTCCCCCTTACAAGGTTAGACAAATCACTTACCTCAAACCACATTCAATCAATCGATTAGAAGGGCTTTCCCTCGATTTTCCAACCATACTTTAAATATGACTATAGGAAACTAGTTTAAATAATGAAATAATGATTTTAGCAAAGAATTGGAAAATCACCCCAAAACATCAACCCGAGACCTCGTCTCGGAAGCCGACCCAAATTACAAATATCGAACACCCATTCGATATCGAGTCCAACCATACAAGAATTAAACAAATCCGATACCAAAATCTTGCTCAAATCCCCAAAATCTGGCCTAAGAACTTTCCTCCATTTCCCCCCAATTATTTAACTCACATCACTAATTAAATGATGAAATCAAAGACATAAACATGGAATTTAACCAAAACTAAGTAAGAATCATTTACCCCAATCACTCCCTTAAAAATCTCTCCATGAATCGCCTCCCACCGAGCTCCCAAAATAAAATTGTGTTATGAACTCAAACCCTCATTTTTGGGATTTAATATTCTGCCAAGAAGTCCTCAATCGTGATCGCGAAGCACAACTCAACAGCCTAGAAATTTAACCCTACGCGAACGTGGTGAACTACCTCCTCAACATACGCGATTGCGTCCCTCTTCATGCGATCGCGAAGAACATTGCTTGATCTCAGCTGCTGCTTCATATCCTTTTCGCGAACGTGGCCTAGCCCACGCATTCGCAATACACTAACTCCTCCATCTTACACGATCGCATAACATAATTGACAATCGCATAGAATAAAATACCTCAGCTGCCCTAATTACCTTACGCGTTCGCGGACCTTCCCACGTGATAGCATACAAGGAAACCAGACACATACACCAAAAAACGTCAGCACATCTCTAAGTCCAAACCTTGATCTGTCAACCATCCGAAACTCACCCAAGTCCTAAAACATGATGCGAACTTAGTCGAGGCCTTAAATCACATCCAACAACATCAAAAACACGAATCACACCTCAATTCAATGTCGAACCCTATCAAATCAAGTCTGATTGATCTCACATTTTGCATACAAGTCATAAATGAAATTACGGACCTACTCGAACTTCAGGAATTGGAATCCGACCCCGATAGCAAAAAGTCTACTCCCGATCAAACTTTCCAAAATCTTCCAACTTTCCAAATTTCGCCAATTAATGCTGAAATGACCTACGGACCTCCAAATCAACATCCGGACACATTCCTAAGACCAAAATCACCCCACAGAGCTATTGGAACTGCCAAAACTCTATTCCAGATTCATCTTCATACAAGTCAAACTACAATCAACTCCTACGACTTAAACTTCTAATTTAGGGACTATGTGTCCCATTTCACTCTAAAACTCTCCCGAACCCGACACCAAGCACCCCAGCGAGTCATGTAACTACAATATAACGCAGAAGGCAATAAATATTGGATTAGGGCTAATACACTCAAAACAACCGGCCGGGTCATTACATCATCCCCCTCTTAAAACAAACGTTCGTCCTCGAACGAGTATAGAGACATACCTAAAGTGGTGAAAAGATGAGGATAACGGTTGTGCATATCATGCTCGGTCTCCTAAGTTGCCTCCTCGACTGGCTGACCCCTCCACTGAACCTTTACTGAAATGATGTTCTTTGACCTCAAATTTCGAACCTGCCTGTCCAAAATGGCCACCGACTCCTCAACATAAGATAGATCCTCGTCCAACTAGACTGAGCTGAAGTTTAACACATGAGACGGATCACCGTGATTCTTTCGGAGCATAGAAACATGGAACACTGGATGAACTACAGCTAGACTAGGTGGTAGTGCAAGTCTGTAGGCCACCTCTCCAACCCTCTCAAAAATCTCAAAAGGCCTGATATACCTAGGACTCAGCTTGCCCTTCTTCCCGAACCTCATAACGCCCTTCATGGGCGAAACCCGGAGCAAGACCTGCTCCCCAACCATGAATGAAATGTTACGAACCTTCCAATCCACATAACTCTTCTTCTAGATTGGGTTGTACGGAGTTGATCCCGAATCAATTTGACCTTTTTCAAAGCATCCTGAACCAAGTCTGTACCCAATAGCCTAGCCTCTCCCGGCTCAAACCAACCTACTGGAGACTGGCACCACCTACCATACACAGCCTCATACGGGACCATCTAGATGCTCGACTGATAACTGTTGTTGTAGGCAAACTTCGCAAGTGGCAAGAACTGATCCCAAGAACCCCCAAACTCCATCACACATGCACGAAGCATATCCTCCAATATCCGAATAGTGCGCTTGGACTGTCCGTCTGTCTGAGGGTAAAATATTGTACTCAACTCCACCCGAGTACCTAACTTATGTTGTACGGCTCTCCAGAACCGCGATGTAAATTGCGTACCTAGGTCAGAGATAATAGATAGAGGCACACCATAAAGACTGACAACCTCGCTAATATAAACCTGAGCCAGCTGCTCCGAAGAGTAAGTAGTCACCACTAGTATGAAATGAGTTGACTTGGTCAATCTATCCACAATCACCCAAACTGCATCGAACTTTCTCTAAGTCCGTGGGAGCTCAACAACAAAATCCATAGTAATCCGCTCCCATTTCCACTCCAGAATCTCTAGCTTCTGAAGTAATCCACATAGCCCATGATGCTCATACTTCACCTGCTGACAATTTTGGCATCGAGATACATACTCCTCTATGTCCTTCTTCATTCTCCTCCACCAATAAAGTTATCTCAGGTCCTGATACATCTTCACATCACCTGGATGAATGGAGTACCGTGAACTGTGAGCCTCCTCGAGAATCAACTCATGCAAGCCATCTACACTGGGCACACATAGCCTGCCCTGCATCAGTAATACACTGTCATCTCTAATAGTGACCTCTTTGGCATCCCCGTGCTAAATCGTGTCCTTGAGGACAAGTAGATGGGGGTCGTCACACTAACGCTCTCTGATACGATCATAAAGAGAAGACCGAGAAACTACACAAGCTAGAACTAGGCTCGGCTAAGAAACATCCAATCTAACAAACATGTTGGCCAAGGCCTGAACATCCAAGGATAATGGCCTCTCTACTACTAATAGATATGCTAAACTGCCCCAACTCTCAGCCTGGCAACTCAAGGCATCGGCCACCACATTGGCCTTCCCGGGATGATATAGAATGGTGATATCATAGTCCTTAAGCAACTATAACTACCTCTGTTGTCGCAAGTTAATATCCTTCTGTTGGAACAGATGTTGTAAATTATGGTGATCGGTGTAGACCTCACAAGGGACACCGTACAAATAGTGCCGCCAAATCTTCAAGGCATGAACAATAGCTGCTAACTCAAGGTCGTGGACATGATAGTTCTTCTCATGCACCTTCAACTGCCAAGACCCGTAGGCAATCACCCTACCATCTTTCATCAACACTGTGCCGAGACCAATGCGCTACGCATCATAATACACAGTATAAGACCCCAAACCCGAAGGCAACACCAATACTGGGTTCTGGTCAAAGATGTCTTGACCTTTTGAAAGTCCTCCTCACACTCCTCACTCAACCTGAATAGAGCACCCTTCTGGGTCAATCTAGCCATAGGTGCTACAATAGACGAGAAACCCTCTACAAATCGATGGTAGTACCCCGCCAAACCAAAAAAACTCCGGATCTCTATAGCTGAAGACGGTATGGGCCAACTCTGCACTGCTTCAATTTGCTTTGGATCTACCTTGATCCCCTCACTCGATACTACATGACCCAAAAATGCCACTAAATCTAGCCAGAATTCACACTTCAAAATTTTTGCATATAACTTCTTTTCACTCAAGGTCTGAAGCACAGTCCTCAGGTGTTGCTCATGATCCTCCCAGCTCCGGGAGTACACCAGAATGTTGTCAATAAACACAATGGCGAATGAGTCATGATAGGGCTAAAATACAATGTTCATGAAGTGCATGAATGCTGCTGGGGAATTAGTCAGCCCAAAGATGTCATAAGGAACTCGTAATGACCATACCGAGTCCTGAAGGCAATCTTCGGGATATCTAGCTCCCGAATCTTCAACTGATGATAGCTTGAGGGCAAGTCAATATTATAGAACACTCTAGCACCCTATAGCTGATCAAATAGGTCATCAATACGTGGCAATGGATACTTGTTCTTCACTGTATCTTGTTCAACTAGAGATAATCAATACGCATATGCATAGAACCGTCCTTCTTCTTTACTTATAAGACTGGAGCACCACAAGGCGACACACTAGGCCGAATGAAGCCATTATCAAGCAACTATTGCAACTGCTTCTTTAACTTTTTCAACTCTGTTGGGGCCATACGATATGGTGGAATAGAAATGGACTGAGTGACCGATAACAAATCAATACCAAAGTCGACATCTCTGTCGGGCGGCATGCTCGAAAGATCCACCGAGAATATATCTGGATAATCCCTCACAACCGTAACTGACTCGGTGGTAGGAGTATCAACACTAACATCTCTCACACATGCCAGATACGCATCACACCCCTTCTCAACCATCCAGTGAACCTTTAGAAATGAAATAACCCTGCTAGGAACATAATCTAAAGTACCTCTACACTCTAACCGTGGCAGACCTGGCATAGCCAACGTCACTATCTTGGCGTGACAATCAAGGATAGCATGATAGGGTGACAACCAGTCCATGCCCAAAATAACATCAAAATCTACCATACTGAGCAACAATAAATCGGCTCTGGTTTCAAAACCACTAAGAACAACCAAACACGACCGATACACATGGTCAACAATAATAGAATCTCCCACAGGTGTAGACACATCGACAGGAGAACTCAAAGAATCACGGGATACACCCAAATACGGAGCAAAATAAAATGACATATATGAGTAAGTGGATCAAATAAGACTGATGCATCTCTATGACAGACCGGAACAATACCTGTGATGACTGAGTCAGAAGTAACTGCCTCCGTCCTAGCAAGAAGAGCATAATATCTAGTCTGGCCTCCCTCTCCAGGGCGATCTCTGCCTGCCCGACCTCCACCTCTAGCTGGCTGTACAGGTTGGCTGGTAGCTGGTGCGACGACCATGGACTGAGAAGCCTGAGGACCCGGTGGAATGCGCCGAGCTTGAGTAGTTTCTGGAGGTGCACCCCTCCTGAATTTGGGGCAATCCCTCACCATATGACGAGTGTCACCACGCTCAAAACAAGCTCTTAGAGGACGTGGCTGTTGAGGCTGGCTCGGGCCTGATTGGCTGGACTGACCACTTAAATCACCCCGTGCAGGACGTGCACTAGATAATGGTGGTTCATAATAAGGAGTCAGAGGCCTAGGAATGGCCGGAATACCACTAGAAGCTGGAAGTGATGAATGAATAGGGCGACTCACATAGCCCCTACCTTGATGAGTTGCAGCTGGGGAACAGGTACCACAATATATGCCAAACTCTCGAGACCTCTTGGCCTCCCTCTCCTCTCTCCCGGGTCAGCATACCCTACAATCTCCTAGCGATCTCCACTACCTGCTGGTATGCGATGTCCATCTCTAACTCTCATGCCATGCTAAATCTGATACTGGGGTTGAGTCCCTCGTTAAAACGACGGACCCGCTCTCTAACAGTAGCAACCAAGGCTGGTGCATGCCTAGACAAATCACTGAACCAGACCGCATACTCCGACACGGTCATAGAACCCTGGCGCAACTACTCAAACTCTGCGCGCCATGTATCTCTGAGACTCTGGGGAACATACTCCCTCAAGAACATATCTGAGAACTTAGTCCAAGTGAGTGAAGCTACCTCGGTCGTACTACCTAACTCATATGCTCACCACCACTGATAAGCCGCTCCCTTAAGCTGAAACGTAGTGAAAGAAACCGCACTATACTCCGCAATACCCATAGTATGGAGGTTAAAGTGGCACTCCTCAAGAAACCCCTGGGCATTATCTGATGCCAAGCCACTGAAAGTAGGAGGGTGGTACTTCTTGTACCTTTCGAGCCTGAGCTGCTCCCCCTCAGAAGTTGCTGCCCTAACCCTGGTCTGAACTAGGTCTACCGGTTGTACTTGTATGACCTCTAGGACCTGATCAACATGAACCCGCTGCTCTGGGGTACAGGTAGCAGAAGTCTGTGATCCCCCCCCCCCGGCTTGAGATGTGGCAGGAGCAAGTGGGATAAACCCTTAATGAGCTAAAATGCCGAACATGCTCAAGAACTAGGCGAGATTCTCCTGGAGGGCTGGTGTAGTAATAGGCATCTCAAGTGTCTGCCCTCCATTTGAAGCTTCTGGTGGCTCCTCTGTAGCAGCTCGTGCTGGTGCTCTCGCTGCACCATGGGGACGTCCTCGGCATCTACCCCGGCCTCGGCCTCTCATGGCTCTATCAGGCGGCGTGGGTGTCTTGACATCTAATCTATTTGTACTTGTCCTCACCATCTGTGAGAGAATAGAAAGACAGAAATTTAGAATCTGAAGTCAAAGATTTTGCACGATAAGAAATCAAAGAAGTGAAGCTTTTCCTAATGGTTCCATAGCCACTCGAAGATAAGTACAAATATCTCTGTATCGATCCGCGAGACTCTACTAAACCTGCTTGTGACTCATAACACCTACGAACAACTATATAAAATGAAATATGTAATTCAACATGTACATCTACCAAAACCCGGTATAAATACAAGTCATAATATCTAGATACAGTACTGAACACTCCTATACATCACTGTCTATAAAGATGTAAAGAAATAAGAAAAGAACATGATAGAAGGGAACTCTGTGGCCTCCGCGCGCGGGCATGTGTACCTTGAAGTCTCCAATAAGCAAGCCACACAACGTCTAACACCAAGGCTGATAGGATGTACCTGGATCTGCACAAAACATGTGTAGAAGTGTAGTATAAGTACATCACAATGGTACCCACTAAGTGCCAAGCCTAACCTCGGTAGAGTAGTGACGAGCTCAGGTCAAGGACTTACTGGAGATAATAAGAAACAAGACATAAGATATAATGGTATAATGAAAATGAAATGGAAGTGAACAATAAGGAATTTACGGGAAATAACAACACGGAATCAAGGAAAGCTAATACAACACGAAAGGAAAACAAGAATTTTACATGTTAAGGAAACAATAACCAAAGAATACAGCAAATAAAGAAAATCAACAGGGGCACTCCCGAGGTACCGCCTCGTAGTCCCAAATCATCAAATAACTCACAGTCCTTCCTTATATCATTGCGGGAGCCTTTATATTTGGTTTTAAAAATCATTTTCCCGAAATAGCATCACGAGCCCACCATATCACACTACATGGCTTCTAGTAGTTCCCCTACTAGCCACGCCTATCAATCCCACCTTATCTCACCATATGTGTTTCAACACCTAGACCTTATACCACCGCATACGTATCAATAATCACAAAGGCAAGGCAGAAAACTCGTGCAAACAATAACAACCGCAGTAGAAACCTTGTGCAACAATAATAATAGCACGGCAGAAACCTTGTGCAAACAACTAAACAATTACCTCAACAATAACACGAAAGCCAAAACACAACAACTAAATAAATGATATTTAACAACTTACACCTTGCCTCAAAAGAACCACGACCTTGCAATTCTACACCAAACTCAACAGCAAGATGTTTCATGGATAGTAATTTCAAGTAAAGAATTCCACAGTTAAGTAATGAATACAGAAATCAAGAAAAGCAAGTAATTCAACTAAACATGTGATAAAAGTTGCAAATAGGAGATAAGATAAGTAGACATGTGAAATTAGGCTAGACATGATGACTACAACATGCTAAAGTAACTAAGTTAAGGCATTAAAAGGAAACTACGTAGGTAAAACCGGAATTCCAACATTTAGCCCGTGTACGCACTCGCCACCTTACGTACACGACCTTCACATATCACAAATTATCGCCACAGTACCAAATCCTAAGGGGAATTTTCCCAACACAAGGTTAGACAAGGCACTTACCTCAAACCACGCTCAATCAATTGATGAGAAGGCCGTTCCCTCGATTTTCCAACTCCGAACGACTCGAATCTAGCCAAAATAATTTCATACTTCAAATATAACTATAGGAAACTTGTTTAAATAATGAAATAATGAGTTTAGCAAAGAATTGTAAAATTTCCCCAAAAGGTCAACCTGGGTCCGCATCTCGAAACCTGACCAAAATTATAAAACCGAACACCCATTCGATATCGAATCAAACCACAAAATAATTGCACAAATCTGATACCAAAATCTCGCTCAAATCTCCAAAACTCAGCCTAAGAACCTTCCTCCATTTTCCCCTAATTTTTCAACCCAAATCACTAATTAAATTATGAAATCAAAGACATAAACATGGAATGTAACCAAAACAAAGTAAGAATCACTTACCCCAATCACTCCCTTGAAAATCTCTCCAAGAATTGCCTCCCACCGAGCTTCCAAAATCAATTTGTGTTATGAACTCAAACCCTGGTTTTTGCGATTTAATATTTTTCCCAGAAGTCCTAGATCGCGATCACGAAGCACAACTCAACACCCCAGAAATTTAGCCCTATGTGAACACAGACATGTCTAGGCGAACGCAGTGAACTACCTCCTCAACATACGCGATCGCATCCCTATTCATGCGATCGCAAAAAACATCGCGTGACCTCAGCTGCTGCTTCAATTCCTATTTGCGAATGTGGCCTAGCCCATGCGTTCGCGATGCACTGACTCCTCCAGCTTACGCGATCGCATAACACATTTGGCGATCGCATAGAACAAAATACCTCAGCTTCCCCAATTAGCCTACGCGATCGCAGACCTTCCCACGCAATCGCGTACAAGAAAACCAAACACAGACACCAAAAAACTTTTGCACATCTCTAAGTACAAAAATCGATTCGTCAACCATCTGAAACTCACCCGAGCCCCCCGAAACCTCAACCAAATATACCAACAAGTCTTAAAACACGATGCAAATTTACGCGAGGCTTAAATCACATCCAACAACATCAAAAACATGAATCACTCCCCAATTCAATCCTAATAAACTTATAAACTTTTAACTTCTACATTCGATGTCAAACCCTATCAAATCAAGTCCGATTGACTTTATATTTTGTAAAAAAGTCATAAATGACATTACAGACCTACTTGTAATGACCCGGCCGGTCGTTTTGAGAATTTAAGTCCCGTTTGGTAGCATAAGGCCCTGAGCAACTTCATATTATATGTATTGACTTGCGTGCATGGTTGAATTCAGTTACCGGATGATTCAAAGTGATTTGGGATACTTAGTCCCTAAAATGGAAGCTTAAGTCTTAGAATTTGGACTGTAGTTGGAACTATGTGAAGACGACTCCGGAATAGAGTTTCGGTGGTTCCGTTAGCTCCGTTGGGTGATTTTAGACTTAGAAGCGTGTCCGGACCGTGAATTTGAGGTTTGTAGATGATTTAGGCTTCAAATGGCGAAAGTCGAATTTTTGGAGATTTTAATCGGAAGTGGACTTTTTGATATCAGGGTCAGAATGCGATTCGGAGAGTTGGAACAACTTCGTTATGTTATTTGGTACTTGTGTGCAAAATTTAACGTCATTCCGTGTTGATTTGATAGGTTTCGGCACGAGTTTTTGAAGTTTGAAGATTTGAAAGTTCATAAGTTCGATTCATGGTGCGATTTGTAATTTCGACATTGTTTGATGCAATTTGAGGCCTTGACTATGTTTGTATCGTGTTGTAGGACGTGTTGGTATATTTGGTTGACGTCCCGGAGGCATAGGGCGCATTTCGGATGGGCCACAGGCCATTTTCTCAAGTTTTGGAAATTCTGAAATATGGTATTTGATATCCTTCTATGCGGTCGCATAGGTAGAGCCGCGATCATGAAGGTGTACCTTCTTCTTCTCTACGTTCGCAAACCTATGTCCGCGTTCGCATAGTGCTCTTCATCTTGGCAGTATGTTTCCTTAATCGCAATCGCATCTTTTCTCTCGCGATCCCGAAGAGTGGCTTTGGGCAGCAGGAAACTCTTTCACTACGCGATCTCATTGTATATTTTGGGCTGTAGCCATTTTTCTTATTTGCGATTGCATTATTTCTTCTGCGATCACGATGTACAAATATTTCAGCACAATATAAAGTTCTCTATTCTGAGGGTTAGCCATTTTTAACATTTTTGGAGTTCTAAAGCTCGGTTTTGAGCGATTCTTTGTGGGTTTTTCAAGAAAATCGATTGGGTAAGTGTTCTTCACCTAGAATTTATTTTATTCCATGATTTTATCTTTATTTTTACCATTTAATTTGTGTTTTTAGTTGAGGAAAATGGAGATTTTTGAAGAAAATTTTCAAAATGAAAAATCATGATTTGAGGGACGAATTGGTATCGGAATTTGATAATTTTAGTATCGGTGTGTCTTCTTTAAGGTAAGTATCTTGCCTAACCTTGTGTGGGAGAACTACCCCTTAGGATTTGAGTCTTG
This sequence comes from Nicotiana tomentosiformis, assembly GCF_000390325.3. Lineage (NCBI taxonomy): Eukaryota > Viridiplantae > Streptophyta > Magnoliopsida > Solanales > Solanaceae > Nicotiana > Nicotiana tomentosiformis. The sequence continues at coordinate 42,919,939 of NC_090823.1, forward strand.
TATGTTGATTGTAGTCCGTGTACGTGAGGTGACGAGTACGTGCTCGGACTTATTTGTTGAAATTGGCCTTTTAGGGTTCCTAGGTCCTTACATTCATTGAATATGCAGTTGTACTTGTTATGATTATGTTCCTTAATTACTAGTTTCACCTTTACCTGCTTAATTAGAATCAATTACTTCATGATCCACTCTTACTGTTTACTTGATTCATGTGTGTCTTAATTGAAATTGTTATCTCTTCCATTGCCATGTTATCTTTTCCCTAACCGCGTATCTTTATTTGAAGTTATTGTTGTCCCTTTTTGTAAATGTTCACCCTTAATTGAGGTTATGGTGATTTTCTCGCTTCCCACTTTTATTTGAATTGGTTGTATCTCTTCCGTAATTGTCCAAACCAAAAGAAGCTTAGATATCCTATGCCTTAGTTAACTTGCCCTTATTTGGAATTATTTTACTCGTGTTAGTTTCTTGTTGTTGAACCGTATATTGTGGGATCATTGTTTCATATTATTCTCTTCCCTATTGAGTTGTTCTTTTTACGCCTATTATTCTTTATTATGGCTATTCCTTGCGAACTAGTTTTACTGTTTCTTGCGATCGAAGGTCCTTGAGTTGATTTACTTGTCGTACCTTGTTTTATTGTCATTGTTGCTGTTCTACTTGTTGTTGTGATGCACGAGGTTTTTACCATGCGGTTGTTGTTGTGATGCACGATGTTTCTACCGTGCGGTTATTGTTGTGATGCACGAGGTTTCTGCCGTGCGGTTGTTGTTATTGTGATGCACGAGTTTTCTGTCGTGCAAGTGTTATTAGGTTGCACGAGGTTTCTGCCATGCTGTTGTTATTTGCACATACGGCGTGACAAGGCAGGATATATATATATATATATATATATATATATATATATATATGTGTGTGTGTGGGTTGCGCATGTGGCGAGACAAGGTGGAAACATTATTATGCACGTGTGGTGAGACAAGACAGGCTTTTATTTTACTATTGCACATGTGGCGAGACAAGGTGGGCTATGTCAGGGATTGATTTGTGATGATTTGTGATGGCCTGGGGGAATTCTTGCTGTCGATATCTGTGTAGTGGTAGACTTACCTGTGTGAGCTTTATCTTGTGAAAGTTGTGAGAAAAGATTCTACGTGTTGTCCGTTCCTTTTCTTATGCTTACTAGCTGGTATGAACTATGTTAGGACACTTGCACAATCATACACGTAGTTAAGCACTCTTATCGGTTACGAGGTTTTCTTGATATTGTTGAGTATAGATGTACACCCTTGTTACTTGCCTTCTATGTGAGAATGGCTTTATTTGGTACGTGAGTCGTCAGTGCATTTATGAAGTGTAATGACAGCACAAGATGCCAAGTGTTAGGGTTCAGTTATTGAGACCCGTGAATTGTGATTAGCCCGAGATTCGCGGAGTTTATTGACTAAAATCTGATGTGAAAGCGGTCATTGTTGTGGAGTTATTACTTGTCCCTTCTTTATCTGTGATTGTTGGATTTAAGTTGTGTTTCCGTTCATTCTTCTGTGTCATTATTATGGTATTCCGCGGATAATTGTTGTTTTCCTTTCTTATTGAAATTACCTTATTGTTTGCCATTTCGCGTAGTCTTTATGTAGATATCATACTTTGTTGTTCCTATACTTATACTTGTTCAGGTTATTTAGTCCAGTAGCTGTCTTGGTTGTTCCTCGTCACTACTCCACTGAGGTTAGTCTTGATACTTGCTGGGTACCATTGTGGTGTACTCATACTATACTTCCGCACATTTTTGTGCAGATCCAGGTATTTCGAAGTCCGTTGAGCATTAGCTAGTTGTGCGGATTGCTGCTGTGGAGACTCAAGGTAAAGCTACCGTTGCGTTTGCAGGATTTGGAGTCACCTTCCTATTTTGTATTCACATTGTTTTACCTATTTTTGAACAGTTGTATTTAGAAATTTGTAGCAAACTCTGTAGAGCTTATGACTTATACTACCGGTTTTGGGAAATGTAAATTTTATAGAGATTTCCATTTCAAAAATTGTTAGATGTAATTTAATTATTGCTGTTATTTAGTAAATATTAGGCTTACCTATTCCCTAAGACTAGGTGCCATCACGATACCCAACAGAGGGGAAATTGGGTCGTGACAAGTTGGTATCAGAGCTCTAAATTCATAGGTGCTACCAGTCATAAGCGAGTTTAGTAGAGTCTTGCGGATCGTTACGGACACATCTGTACTCATCTTCGAGAGGCTACGGAACTATTAGGACAATTTCACTTCCTTCATTCCTATCGTGCGAGTTCATTGGTCTCGAAGTTTGAACTTTTATCATTCCATTCTCTCACAGATGGTGAGGACACGAGTTGCAGTTGCTGATGACGTTACCCCCGTAGCAGATGTCGCTTAATGTCTATCACTTTATTCTGAAAACTCGAACAAGACATTCTTTTGCTTTTAGCTCCCCTTGCTCCATCTACTGGCTCTTTGGGTTGCCTAACATTCTTTCTTTACTAGGGATGGAAGTCACACTAAGATAATATTTATCCCTTCCAGGCTTCCAGTGCCTATCTTGGTAGTACTCATATCTAGTTGTACTATTTTAGAGTGCACCGTCTGGGCGTCTCACAAGGAGATCTATTAGAACATTTGCAATATCCTTTGGAAATGTCAACTAACACAAACAATCCATTCACCCTTTTTGGGTTACCATAACCCCAGTTAGATCCTGATATCCTGCCTTCTCTTATACTACTTCGGTTAGCCCCCATAGGGCATAAATGAGATGGGTGTGGCCAATTGTACATACCTCTATTATTGTTGAAGGTAACTCAAAAGGCTTATATTTCTCTGCGATAATCTTCATTAGTTGGGTAGCTCGTACCCTTTTTCATCTTGCATCTTTTACTTGCTAAAACTTATATCAATCTTCTGAATCTCTCATTGCCTTTCACCATAGGGGTGGATAGATATTCTTGCCTTAAGGTTCCTTATCAAGAGGCTTACACGTCTTAGTACATACATGATCTGCTGAAGACCTTACATTTATCCATCATAAGAAGGATGCAAAAATCGAGTTCCTCTGACTCAATTCTTCCACAGCTATATCCCTTACCAATCGTCTTTCTGGATGTAGGCATCGTCGTATTATGAATAAGATAGAGTTTAGGAAATTGAGTTCTTACAACTGAGCTCTACCACACGATCTAGAGTAAGAAGAAAGAGTGACAGTCCTAAATGCCCTGTAGCATCCTGCTTATAAGTGTGGTACACAACACACCCATAAACAAAACTCTACTAGACATGGCTTGTAGACTCCCTAGGACAGAACTGCTCTGATACCACTTTTGTCACGACCTAAATCGATGTGTCGTTATGGGCACCCGGTGCCTTACTCAACCGAGTACCAACATAACACATCTTTTTGTATCATATTATCATAGATAATTGAGCCAGAGGGGCTGCCGTGAGATAAGTAGAATACCACATGAAATATCAACTTATGCATAAGACATACGGGCCTATAAGACCAAAATAACCACTCGTACACTGAACATAGGTCGACAAGTCCATACAATCGTTTACGTACATGACATCTATCTACATGCCTCTAAGAATACATAATTGTCATAAAGGTCGGGACAGAGCCCCGCCATACTAAACAATACACGTCTAAATCATACTGACCAAACAAGCAACTCCAAAGCAAATGGAGCGCACCAACATCTTCCGTTGAGCTGATAGCCTACTTGGAGGACTCTCGACCTATCTATCGGGACCTGCGAGCATAAAACGCAGCGTCCCCAGGCAAAGGGACATCAGTACAAATAATGTACCGAGTATGTAAGGAATGAAAATTAGTAAACAATAGACATGAGAAAAACATGAAGTAAATGACTCGACATGTATGTCTGAATTGCTCTATGAAATATTTAATAATTGTAATGTCATGCATATCCATATAAATGTCATATCATTCATGGTTATATGCGTTCACAACATCATCAAGCCTCTGAGGGTATCCCATCATATCATCTAGGCTATTGTGGGCAAATATCAACATATACCAGCTGATCAGGTGGTGGTGCGTATATAACGTCGTAACCTTTTTCCATATTCCATATACATATATACAAACAACAACAACAACCCAGTATAATCCCACTAATGGGGTTTGGGGAGGGTAGTGTGTACGCAGACCTTACACCTACCTGGGGGTAGAGAGGCTGTTTTCGATAGACCCTCGGCTCCCTCCCTCCAAGAACTCCCTACCTTGCTCTTGGGGTGACTCGAACTCCAAGATATATATATATATATATATATATATATATATATATATATATATATATATATATATATATATAACGCCATCTGGTCATGGGTCAATGTTCATGTATAAATGAATGCAATGCATATGAAATACGTCAATAAAATTTCTCGGAACGTCATAGGACCATTACGCCTTTGATTAATATCATGAAATAAACTTTATCAACTTACGTATTTTCTGAGACCCATGAACAGATTATAGAATAATATGACACATGGGGAATCAAGAACATAAGCATCTCTAGTATTTCTATGAATATAGTCATTTATGGAAATTGTGCATTTGCTTGTTTCGTTTGTGTCGTATAGATCATGCCAAAAATAAAGAAGGGATAGCCTTAACATACCTGAACCGATTCTCTTTTGTGAAAACACGTAACGGCGGATCGAAGTAGGGAAATATCTGTATGATATTATTGAGAAAGATTGTACAGGGCTTTCTTTGAATTAGCATTTCACGTTGGACCTTGTGGCATTTCAGAGTATTTCACATTGGACCTTGTAGCGTCATCCCATCAGAATTTCATGTTGGACCTTGTAGCATTTCACGTTGGACATTGTCATTTCTCTTTAATAATGTAGGAAGATGGTTCCTTTTATCAAAGAGAGTGGGCCCCACTTTGTATGGTGAGTAAGCCAACTAAGCTCACTAATTTGCCACCTAAAAGTGTGACTTAAGAGTCACTTATTACCTACTCCCTTGGCTACCACATTGAGGCATTTTAAGCTTACCCATAATTTTAATTAATTATCCACTAATCTCTTGATTAACTTATTAATCTCTCACTAACCAATAATTATCCAATTATTCACATAATCAAGAATTATCTCAAGTTACTCAAAATACTACTAACTTTTAACACACTTTATACATCTTGCTATCATGGTCATGCGGTACCTTGTATGGCATTAGTCCATAAATACGGGGTATTATAGCTCGGGCCGTATTTTATCCCAAAATGTCAAACTTCGACGAAACTCATTTTCTTTGATTTTCTTACCTTCTCACCTTCACGAAATTACTTATCACTTGTTTGAAATAGCATAATACTTATAATTCCAAAATAATCTCATTCCCGAACTTACGTCAATTAACTTACGATAAAACTTTAATGTGCAAAAATGCGGGATGTAACATCTCATTTCCGAGCTTTCACCAATTTATTTTATGGCGTACTTTCACGTCCAAAACAAATATAGGGTGTAACAGCTGTCTGGCCTGATTTCATGATTATTGAGATCCCGAGAGACTGGAGAGATTTATGACTGAGTGAGGCCGAGGGCCTGATTGTGAGATATTATACTATAACACGTGAGTTGTCCGTGCGGATTCTTATATTATACTATAGCACGTGAGTTGTCCGTGCAGCACGTAAGTTGTCCGTACGGATCCAGATATTTATATTATGGCACGTGAGTTGTCCATGCTTATAGCGTTTGGGTTGTAGGAGCCCCTCCGGAGTCTGAACACCCCTAGTGAGCGCGAGTACCAGATTTATGACTGAGTTTGGCACGTGAGTTGAGAGATATTATACTATAGCACGTGAGTTGTCCGTGCGCATACTTATATTATACTATAGCACGTGAGTTGTCCGTGTGGATCTAGATATTTATACTATGATACGTGAGTTATCCGTGCATCACGTGAGTTGTCCGTGCTTATAGCGCTTGGGCTGTAGGAGCCCCTCCGGAGTCTGAACACTTCCAGTGAGCACAGGTACCCATTGAGTGTGAGTGCTGAGGGCTGAGAGCTGAGTGGTTGAGCTGTTATGACGAGATGAGTGATTGTTGCCCTGAGAGGCTGTACTTGCTTTTCATTTGTGGTTGCACTTAGTTGCTATCTGTTATTGTTTGTGAAATATTTTTCTGAAGAAGTTTATATCTGGATTACATGAACTTGAACTGTATAAAAATTTATTTGACTTAAACAGCTGGATTGGAAAGCATGTCTATTCTTTGCTGGAATTACTGAAAATGAACTATAACTGTGTAGCTCGTTACTATCTTCAGTTCTTTATTTATTATTGTTACTTACTGAGTTTGTTGTACTCATACTATACCCTGCACTTCGTGTGCAGATCCAGGTGCTCCCGGACATAGCGGGTGTTGATTCTTTCGCGCAGTTTATTTTTCGGAGATTCAAAGGTAGCTGTCATGTTTCGCAGACCTTGTCTCTCCTTCCCTATCTCCTTATTTACTGTATTTGGTCTCAGACTATTATAGACCATATTTTCCAGACTTGTATTCATATTAGATGCTCATGTACTCAGTGACATCGGATTTTGGGAGTGTTTATATATAAGATTGTGAGCTTTTCTTCCGCTAAACTTAGATATTACGTTTTCAAATTTAAAAGATATATGGTTAATTGAGATTGTTGGCTTGCCTAGTATTGAGATAGGCGCCATCACAACAGGTTGGGATTTTTTGGTCATGACAACGCCGCAGCAGGTACAGTACAGCGCTGAGTGATTGAGTGTGTTGAGCATTGAGCATAGTGAGAGAGAATATGCGACAGTGAGATTGAGTACTCTGGGAATGTGAGTACGTGAGCTCATCATCGAGATGCATTGCATTTGTCATGCATACTTTACATACATGCATAGAGATGCATTTCCTTCTGCTACCCAGTTTCGGGGACATTTATGATTTTACCTGTATCTTGACATGTAGGCATAGAGACGTACTTTTCTCATGCTATCAAAAAAAATAAAACATTTTACTTATCATTGAAAGGAGTTTGGGAAAAATCACAGTTTTCAAACTTACTCGTATTTTAGCATTTTCGGTGAAAGAGTTGGGTTTTCACTGAGATACTTGAAAAGAAATTCCCATGTTTTCTGGAGTTGTGACCGAACTGAGCATTTTATTTTTGAGATACCTCTTTCATTACTTGATTTATGTTATTATGACCTGTTGTTGGTTATTGGAGCTGGACTCTGACCTTGGTACAAGATCGTCACTACTTTCAACCTAAGGTTAGGTTTGTTACTTATTGAGTACATGGGGTCGGTTGTACTCATTCTACACTTCTGCACCTTGCGTGCAGATGTTGGCTGCTGATGTTGTTGTATTCGTTGGGAGCTGGATCTAAAGATGTACCTGCGTTCCGGTTGTAACTATCTTTTGTTCATGGTAGCCTTAGATTTATAAAACTCTATTTATGTACTTTTCAAATAGATGATGTATTTTACTTTATACAAGCTTTGTAAACTCTATTCTTAGAAACTCATGATTTGTACTACCAGTTCTTGGGGAAATGTATTAGTTTCATATATATTTTTTTAATTAATTGGCTTACCTAACGGGTTGGGTTAGGTTCCATCACGACTAGTTGAATTTTGGGTCGTGACAATTTATATTAAAGGAGAAAATAGCAATCAAGCATCAATATTCTTCACTAACCACAACCCTAGAACTAAGGAAACTTAGCCACACATAATCATCATAACAAATTCACATGTATTTTAATTTATTAAAGTACTAAATAAAGATGAATGGTAGAAACATTCTTTAATCCTTTCTGCAAATTGCTCCTCACGTGTATTCATTTTTTTTAGCAAATCCACTAGGCAAGATGCCTAGGCTAGTTTTTATATATAACTAAAATAAAAGACACAATGTCAAAAAGTCTTACAGTGTATACGAAATGAAATTTTGCAAAAAACACATAATCCCTATTATCACAGTTGAGAGTAATATCCCAAAGTGATAGTACAAAATGTAATCTAACGAAGCGAAAATAAGATATAAAATTTGCCAGTATACTCCATGTCATTTGACGCCCATCTTAACTGTCCGATCTTTGCACAATTGGTTGACATATTTTTGCAAATTTAGTCACACTTGTTGTATTATGTCCTTGTCCTTGTTTCCCAAAATTCCATGAATTGCTCGCCCTTTAAGTTGTAATTTTGTATGACCCACAGCTCCATTCTTGTTCCAAATGACCTCATGATGTGCTTCCTTAACTAGTTGACAACCTGTATCCTTATAGGACTTTACCAAAACCAAATGCACGAGACACTGACTCAACTGTCTAGTAATGGACGAGCATAGTGTTTGTACACACATTTGCGTGAGGCTCCATAATGAAAATTGTTATCATAATTGTGTATAACATTGTCGCGTATACACAAAAACTGGGCAGTATTTTCAGTAATTTTGTGTTGTTCCCCATAGTTTCTGCTTTCCTTTTAACTGTGCAGAGCACTACCCACCTCTCCTTGCTCGCTTCATGGTTATGCCTACCATTAATCTCCTTTTCTGGGAATGAACAAAAATTTGATAATACCACCCATAGAAGTTTAATCATTGAATAGGTCATGGTCACGGTAAAGTTCTCTGCAAAAACGAATAAAATGTTAGTGATAAAAAGTACCCCTATGCTCTCCTCCCTAAGGATTTGAACATAGAGATATAAGTGATCTCCAGTACTTTCTTCCAGCTCCTTCATGCCAATCGGGATGGGTCTGTTATGTGTATATTCAATACACACACATAGTGATTGTTCTGTTATCAAGTTTTCACATGTAACTTTTTCCATGACATTCCTGGTACGCGCTTTAGGTGTTCTCCAAATGTTGTGCTCCTCTTGCAAAGATTGATTTGCAAATTCTGATTTCCATCTTTGAATCTCTTTTGTTCTCCATTTGCATTCTTCATCTGATACTTTATTAAATGGGCATGTCGAAAAGCAGTAACAATGAAAAACTCTTTGATCGTATTGTCCATCCTCGAACGAGCTTTGTTTTGAGAACTTAGCCTTCCCGTTTTCAGGTATTATACTCATCGTATTTCACATATCCTCAGTTGTTCCTCTGACCCACTTCGTCCTTGCCAAATGTAAGGAATACATTTCAGTAGTTTACCCTGCAGCTGCGATTACATCCAGTACTCGACATTTTGAAGTGTCAAAAAGCAGTTTTGTGTGCCTTTTCTAACCTTTCCTCATTCCCAATCCAGCTAGTTCCTGCATGCCCTTATTTGTGCATATTGATTCTCCAGCACTCTTCCCCTTATTTTATAAAATTGTTCCATGATATATGTGTTCCTCCATGTATATAATATTCTAAATCTGATGATGGTGGCTTTTTTCGTCCCTTGCATTCTTCTAGAACTGAGAAATGTTCTTCCATAAAACAAGTAGAAAACCCATATCGCACACTCTATTTGATACAACACAGTAAATCCCCACGTATCTCCATATAATTCTATGTTCCAGCATTTTGGCACGTAGGTGAGCATGTCTTATTTGTTGATAGATGCGTCTGATCTCCAACAAATAATTGATGATCTCTTTGTATGCCATCGTTTATAGAGTATAAAGGTTGTGAAATGTATTGGGTACTGAGTCCCCAGTACATCCATTACTCCCGATTTTGATTTCCAACTAGACATACCTGTCATGGTTAGATGACTGGAATATCCAGGCCTTCCTCTCTTGTAACTGCCTTGTTGTGTGCCCCTACTGTATAGCTGCAGATGACAACTACTAAACTGCATTTTAGGTATTAGGACATAGGTGCATATGATGATTCGATCCATCCTCCACCCAAAGGTTTTGGCATCTGTGTTAACTCCTAATGTCCTCCAAATACTCCTTGCTTCTATTCTTACTCCTAGCTTTGATTCCCTTCTAGTGGAGTTAGTACAATGTACTAATACCACCAACTGGAAGTTCCTCAAAAGATAGGTCATAGATACAGTAACTTCTCCTGCAAAAAAGAAAACCATGTTAGTATAAACAAAGTACACCATGCTCTCCTCCAGAAGGACTTGAACATGGTATTCAAAATTGTGATCTCCCTTGAGCTCCTTCCCCATTGACTGTCCTGCTCCTCTCCCTTCTAATTCCTTGCTACATTAGCTACATTTCCATTCCCAGTAGGATTAACAATATTACCAGACGCAATCCCAGGTGAACTAGGATTAAAAACTGCAGCCATTGGATTCAACCTCCAAGCTTCCTTAGGAGTTGGTATAGGACTTTTCTGAACAACACTTTTCTCCACTAAAGCCAACTGATTGGCTTCAGTGCCCTCCCCATCTTCCACCTCCAAAACAGCAAATTTATTAGTTGTTTGCACCTATGGAGCTGCATCTTTATCAATTGTAACAATTTCCTTTCCAGTTGCAACATGTTCATCAGCTTGTTTTCCAGTTGTCTTCACGCGATTGTCCCGTACTTCTTTCCATTGTCCACCAACATTCCCCACTACTTTTCTACTTGTACGGATCATTAGTCTCCTTATTCTGCTCGTTGCTATTAACAGTATCATCTGCAACCTGCTTTTCTTTATTATGAACCATTAATTCTAGATGTAGACGCTAACATTCAATTCCCTCATGTTCTTGTAATCTACACTGCTTGCAGTACTTAGGTAACATGTCATAGTGAATTTTCACGCACTCAGTTCTTATCTCCCCAGTACCCCCATTCTCAATATCCATTCTAACTTTTTTAGGAAGATCATCTAACAAATCAACAAGCACTTTAACCCTTGCACAACTAGGACTAGTCTTATTGATCGTAGCCATATCAAGATGAAGAGGTTTTCCAACAACTGAAGCAAGTGAGAATAAACACTCCTTAACAAAGAAAGTAGGTAACAAACCTGGAAATAAAATCCATGCCATTACCATAGGAGTCTCCTCCCCAGCTTTAAACTTTGCATCATAGATGAGAGGTCTTAACTGATATTCATAGCCAGCTTTGTCTTTAATATAGTAAGAACCTTTCGACATAAAATCAATGAAGTCTTTCCATAAAGGCAGTCGAATGAGAACATGCCTGTCTCTAAGAAAATCAATACTACATTCTTCTTTAATCCCACATTGAGCAGGTACGATTCTACGTATTTCTTGAAGTTCAAGTCATCCATAGGCAAATTTTCCAACCACAGCATATTGCAATCCTTCTATAACATTCATTCGATCCACTTCTGCCTCAGTGAACTTAACTAAGGGTTTTCCATTCAAGAAAGAAACTCGTCTCATAGGTATGGGCTCAACAGTTGACGCACGTTCATGCATGGCAGCGTTAATGGTATTAGGTTTTAATATTTTCGAGTAGTCTAGAGGTTGGGCAGTGGTGTTTGTTGTAGTAGGGGTTAGGGGCGAGGGATGGAGGAGGCTGGCCAGCCGGTAATGAGGGTTGGCCGCCGGCCGGAGCGACCATGGAAGCTCTCAAAGTGAGAATCGCCTATTTGTGCCAAGTTTGTCGCTAGAGCTTCTCTCTCCTCATTGTAGCGGCTCCTCGCGTGTATTCCTCCTCTAAAATGGTATGTTTATTTTTTAAAATTAGGTTTAGAACCCCTTTTATACAAGTTAGGGGTACGTAGAATCGAAAAAATCTTGTCCCAAGCGAAATAGGACAATTCTCGAAATTGGGCGCTATACCGAACGCAGGGCGCTAGGAAATTTTGTTGCCTTTGGCGCTTTGAGAGGCGCTAGGCGCATGTCTGGACGCCAAGTTCTGCTTCTGCTTTTCCTTGATTGTCTTTGGTGTCCGCGTTGGTGCAACGCACTGACCTGGACGTTGAAATAGTACCTCATCCAAATTCTTTGTTTTTAGTTCCAATTTACGCGCCTTCGTTCCATTTCGTTTCTGATTGGTTCCTACACATCTAAAAATCCAAATTAAGCTCAACTAATCGTAACACAGATGAAACAATACGAGATTCAAGTACAATGTGAGACAACGTACATACAAATGCACATATTGTTTGCCGACTATGAATTAATTAATACCCACAACTAATAAACACTGAATAAACATAATCCCAAATTTTATACCGGTATCCTTATTTTAAGTTTCGTAAATATAGCATCAACTTAATGTATATTATAATATATAATATGTATATTTTTTCATTATCTAACTTCCAAAAATATTTTTCCAATGTGTATGAACTTTAAATAGTTAAAATAAAGAGACTGAGAGAAGGCAGTGGTGAGGGTAATATAGTAGTCATATTATAATTTAGCACGTCAATCGCCAAAGAATTAGTGAAGAAGATTGACAACGTCGAGGGAGGGTAAAGAACCTTGACTTTTAAAACAAAATTTTTTTCTCACTTTAAGTTCTCTTCCTCTTTTTTCTAATTGTAAAAACTTGATATCGATTTCATTTTACTTGACATTAAAAGGTAATCATAATAATTTCTTTTAAATACTTGAGAAAAAATTTATCTTAAATTTGTTTTGGAAAAATTATCTTAAATTTTTTGTTGGCTTTCTTCGAGAATAGAAGAGAACTAGTTCGTAGAAATGTAGACGACAAGATTTTTTCATATTTTACCGTCGTTATAAATAATGAACCAATGCAACACAACATACATAATTTCATCAATTTCGTACTAAATGAATGTGTCAATCTGGTACTTGTGATGTGAGATAATATAAATCTTATGTCATTAAGCCTGATCATATTTGACACCTTATTGGTAACAAAACTTGGTCAGTTTTCTTTGGTGTGTGTGTCACGATCCAAAACCACAATCAGTCGTGATGGCGCCTAATCTTACTTGTTAAGCAAGCCAATCGTAAATATTTACGGAATATAATAACAAAGACAGAATAAATAAAATTGAAAGTCGAATAAGCATAAATAATATCAAATCATTACAAAAATAGAAGAAACTGATAACTGAGTCATGAGCTCTAATATACGAATTCAAGTATGAAATACAATACATTGTCTGAAATGACAACAGTAAAGATAGAAATAAACACCAGGGACTGCGATCGGGAAGCAGCTCTACCTCGGGTCTCAAATCCACCTGCAACACAGTGCTCAACTCTCAGTTGGGCCCGACTCCTAGATTTGCACAATTAAGTGCAGAGTGTAGTGTGCCCCATGTACTCAGCAAGTATCATTACTAACCTCGACGAGGTAATGACGAGAATTGCCAATGGTACCCACTTACCAAAGATGTTCAGTTCATAAATATGCAAGTACACAGTAACGGTATCGAAAATCTAAGCATGATGCACAAGCACAATCAATCAGTATACATAGAAGATGTGCACAAGTCTTGTAACAGTTTAACAACTTAACATATAGAAAAGATATGCGTCTAACATCAATGAACCGTCAACAGTGCATATAAAGAAGATATAGATAAATAATCAAGTCAAGGTGCACAGGTTAACATATAGAGAATATATGTACCGTAATTCCATTCTTCAGTCAAAGCAGCATATTGTCACGACCCGAAATCGCAACCACGAGACCATGATGGCGCCTAACGTCCACTTGCTAGGCAAGCCAGCATTATCTACATAATATTCATCAAAAGTAGATTAATAAGAAAGTAAAACTGTAAATCTTCAAAATGTATATAATAAACACAAATACGATGTCTAGTCTAATCCCGGAATCAGGTGGCACAAGTAAATGAGCTACTAAACATACTACAAGCAAGGTTTGAAATAAAATACAACTGCGTGAACAAAGTAAATAGTATAAAGATAAGAAGGGGACTTTAGGGTCTGCAAACACTGTGCAGCTCTACCTCAAGTCTCCGGATAAATGACGATCCGAGCAAGCTGCCACTAAACACCACCGGGATCAACATCAGAATCTGTACAGGAAGTGCAAAAGTATAGTATGAGTACAACTAATCACGTGTACTCCGTAAGTGCCGAGTCTAACTTTGACGAAGTAGTGACGAGGCTATAACATGGTACTCACTATCGCGCCCTGTTTTCTCGCGAAAGCGGGTTTTGACGTGTGACGACTCTTTTAAATGAGGTGTTAAAAGAGAAGAGTCGCCGCCTAATAACTTTTAAGGTGCGTTAAGGTACCTATTTATAAATAACTCTTTTTGACTAGTCAACGCCACCAAAGATCGGGTAAGGGCTCAAATTACCTCAAAGAGAAGATGTTACGCACTCTTCGAGATCCACAACTGTGGTTTCCGGTCGAATTTTACACTATGTGGATTATATGATTAAACTAGGTGAGCATATAAGTAAAGAAAAATATAAAAGTTGAAAGTCCTATTATAACGTAAATCAGTGTAAGGAAAAATATCATTAAACTATATGAATAATTGATACAAGTTTTAAAGATCATAAGGACTATAACTACGTTGGTCTATGACTAAGTGTGAACAACAAGCATAAAAAGGAAGGGGGTCCTAAATATTTTAGCCTAAAAGATCACCCCATGCGACATAAATAATACTTCACAACTCCCTTAGGGTAGGGGTAGCTCATATTATTCAGCGGGCACAGACTATCATCTTCTTCTACCCAATTACTATGTTAAAGTTGTTACTTAAAGGCGTTCTAATTCAATTCTAGGTTGCATCCTATGCGTGAACTACTCGTCCCATGCCTATGGTCCAGGCGGCTTTGGACCTACTATTTAGGTAGTTCTAGACTTTACTTAGGTTGCTCAAAATGATAAAACTAGTTGCACATTCAAAACAAGTAGGACTGCATATAATAGCAATGAGGGGCTCATGTTAGCCTCCATACATAGCAACAAAGGCACGCACACAGATTTCAGATTATGCAGTGAGGAGTCGTGAGCAATTTTAGAATCAAGATGTATGAAGGTCGTTTAAAACCTATAGGCATGGATTCTATGTGAACACATGGCTTAGTAAATCTCATGGGCAGCGCTGCTACTTAGATTATTGAAATTACAGATTATAAGTGTTATTAAATCCTATAAACATAATCTCTAGATGGTTCGCGCCTGAGGCAGTGAAGCCATTGGAAAACTCAGAATCACTCATTTTGTATCCTATTCGCATGCTTTCTAAGCGAGTAGCAATATCCTATAGGCAGGTTCTCTAGTAGTTGATATTTGGACACATATTTGTCATGCTTATTCCTATATGCATGTGGGCAGTGTGACAAGAACAACAAAACGACAATTTGATTAATCAATTAAGGCCCTATAGACATGGTATCTAGATGAGTATCGATAGAAGCAGATCTTAATTACTTAACATGATCCTATAGGCATGTTATCTAACAATCGTACAGCAATAGCACAAGTTGAGCAAATAATCAATGATATTTGAATTCTATAGACATGCTACCTAATAGTGTATAGAAATAAAACATGTGAATAAGTGAAATATTTATATTTTTTATAGACATGTTTCTGATGTTAGCAGGTAATGCATTTAGGTTCCTATAGGCATACTTTCTATCAGTGTACAGAAAGTAGAGCATGTCAAACAAAGTAACAAGTAAAGCAATTACACCCATGTGAGAATTAAAGTGCCTTATCCCCCCCTTTTCACTAATTTCCCCATCTGTTTTGTTTATAAATTATTACAGCCCCAAAATAATGAATACCAGTGTAAATATTACAAACTGAAAGACTACAGGCTCAATAAACAGAGCAGGCCCAAAAGAGAAATAACCCAGTACTGTCTGGGCTTTCAATAAGCTTACTTTTCACATGAATAGCAGACACAGATCCAAACACACCTCAAACAGGAGAGTGTATCAATTGCACAACTCGGAGCCATACATGAACTCATACCAGGCCTAGGTGGAGAACCCATGTACACGCTCAACCACATAAGTTAACAAACCATACGTAGCAACCAATTGACAACTCTGAAGTCTATTAACAATAATACCCCATAGGAACACGATTACATAAACATATTGGCACTTGTATTTTAGAAGCTAAGGGAACAAGATTGGTCAAACAAAAGGGTTTGAACATGCCAACTAGGTGGACCTGCGAGAATCAGCTTTAACATGGCAAGTTTGACATAGAAAACTAACACCATATTGAGAAATCATTCAACAAAAGGAAAGGTGTAACATGCTGAACATAATCACACATTAGGAGGACTTAAGAAGTAGGTCTATTGGGTTAACATGGTAAACACACACACACACACATGCTGAGTTTCCAGAAATCAAGTTTAGCATAAGGTATTAATCAGAATTAGTCAAAAAGGACTTTAGACATATGAGTTTTAATCATGGCACTTATAGTCAGAGAGATAGCAATTTCACATGAAGATTTCTAACATGGGAGCCTAACATGATCACAAGTAGTAAAAGAACAACCTAGTGGCATGGTCTACAACAGACCACAACAGTGCCAAAATCCAGAGAACTCATGAAAGCATATCGACTTAAGAGGAATAGGACAGGCAATCATAATAACTCATACATGTTACCCATACATAAGAGAATAAGCTAACATGGAAATTTATCCTAGAAGAAATGCTAGAGACATAGGATTAACAAGTAGAAGGATACGATTATCAGGGTCACAAATAGTAGAGAAGCATGTTTAAGACAGTATTACAGCATAAGATTCAATGATCATGGTAAGTTTGCACAGAAAACAATACATAATACATAAAGTTCGAGCAAGTTCTGGACAAGTGAGGATCCCCTCAGAGTTTCAGTACAAGAATTCAAGGTGAGGGACTCATGACAAACAACAAGTGATCAGAATAGCAGGACAAGCTTAGGGTTATCAAAGCAATTCAAGTTGCACACACAAAATGGCATGCATTGAAGCCTAAAATTCAGGCAGGTTTAAATACTAGAGAAGCACAAAAGAGTAGTTCTAAGGCAAACATGAATGCAAACAAAGGCAAACAATAGCATATTGATTCATAAAGACCTAAGTGACATGAGCGTATAAAAATATGAACACAAGTAAAGAATGGAATTGTAGAGTCTCAGTACTCACCAGTTGCAAATTAACGAACACGTAGATGAGAAAATTAAGTTCCAGCAGCGATGAAAGAATAGCAATATTCCCCAAAATCCTAGAGCGTCAAATTTCCCAAGGGTTTCAAGTGAACCCCGGGTAATGATCGTATTGAGAAAAGAGCAACAATCGATTTTCGGTGGCCTTGGCTTTCAGTCGGCCAAAGGTTTAAGTTTCAGAATAGTGTAAGGCAAGAATAAGAAAGATAGTAGTTGTTGTTTTTAGAGATTGGAGTCTGACCAAAAGGAAAATTGAGGAGGGGTTTATATAGTGTTGAAATTGAATGAACAAATAAGGAAAACAATCGATTAAACATAAATAAGGAAAGAAAATATCGCATGCAATCAGTAACAGAGCCGGCAAAGGTGAGATCAAAATTTCAAACCCTAGCTGAGTCAAGTGGCCATGAATTTGGTCGAAAATACAAGAATCGTTCATTATAGAGTATATATAGATGAAACATCGGTCAGATCTTCACAAAATTAGAGCCAAATCAGATACGTCTTGAAAGGTGGTATTTACCAAAGTTAGATAAATACTAAGTAACACCATGAACGCGTGAGTAGTAGTAGAATAAGGCAATAGAATCACGAAGGGATTCCATATTGGGGCCGGATTCAGAGAGGATCTAGAGATACGGCGGCTAGGGTTCGTAAAGAAGGAGAGGGGAATGGAGAGAGTAGAGGCAACTGAAGAGTGAAAAATGGGATTAGGGTTAGAGGGGGGGATATATGGAAAGGGGTTAGTTTATTACGGGCCGTTGATCATTTGAGATCAACGGCCAAGATAGAAAGGGGAGCGGGGCGGGTCGTTTAGACGGGTCACGACCAGGTAGGTCACAAGGGTCGTTTGGATTGGGCTGGGTGTTGGGCTAATAATTTGGGCCAAATTTGGTCCGAAATTAGCCCTATATTGGGGCTATAAATTAAATATACGAAATTATTTTTTTAAAATAATTTATAAAAGAAATTAATAAATAATAAAAATATCACTTATGTAGTAAAATAATTTAGAATACTAGCTTGACATTATAAAAATATAAAAATACTTTTCTAGTATAAATAATATAATAAATACAATTATGTATAGAATATAGGCCATTATTGCGAAATTGTATAAAATATCTTTTAAATACAAATATAATTATATAAGACAAAGTTAAATATTATGAAGCATATATATGGATACAAATAATAAATTTGGATGATTAAGTCATCCTAAAATAATTTAAAGAGATAATTAATAAGTTATCAAGTAATTTAAATGCAAGAAAATTAACTTTTAAAGCTCTAAAAATTATAGAAAATTATAGAAAATACTTGTATAACTCTTGTAAATTAAGTAATGATGCAAAATTCTATTTGAAAGTCTATATACGTATTTTAAAAATATGAGGGCGAAATTGGGTGTCAACACTCACTATAAACCTGTAGGAGAATAAGTGGCAACAATAGCAGAATAGATAAAAGATGAATTAACATGAAAATTTGGAACAAAAAATACATACAGAGGGCCCCAGAATATTGCCTATGCTCAAATTCACAAAACCACATGAATATAGACCAACAATCAAGAACAATCATAGCATATCTTCTCTGTTACGGCGCACAACCCGACACACACACACACACACACACGCACACACACACATATATATATATATATATATATATATATATATATATATATATATATATATATATATATATATATATATACCAACACTGTTGCGGCGTACGACCCGATCCCGAACAACATATCAATATCCATTGCGGCACGCAACCCGATCCCAAATACAACATCAATACCATTGCGGCGTGCAACCCGATCCCAAACATCATTTTAATATCCGTTGTAGCGTGCAACCTGATCCCAAAATATAACATAAATGAATAAAACTACAACCAACTACGGCATATCTCACAATGAAACGCAATAAGGAAATTAAACAAATAAAGACATAAGACGCGTAAAAGAGACTATCTAGTAACATACAAAATATAAGGCAAGGAAAGGCGGTCAATAAATGAAGATACGAATACATAGAAATATATAGCAAATTAAGGCATGTAATGAACGAAAGCATGAATTTGACAAGTAGGGGCAAGTAACAATTAAAGCATATGACACGCACTAGCGTGGAAACAATGAAGGTACGAAGTGATTAGAGACAAAAAACTAAGTATCCCAACCCACATGATTAACCCATGACAACATATATACACCCATTACCTTGCATATACGTTGTTTCCACACATAAATCAAGTAGCAAATAGACCAATCAAGTCCTAATTCCCTCAAGTCAAGGTTACTCACGGCACTTACCTCTTTCCGCAACCAAATCAATATTCAATCATAGTTTTTCCTTTCGCACAAGCCTCCAAACTAACCGAATCTAGCCGATTCTCGATCAAACAATTCAAAACAAGCTTTAGAAACTAACCACGAATGAAAAAGGTTCAATTTTGATCATTTTTTAAAAAGTCAACCCTAGGATTGCTTAGTCGAAATTCGAGATTCGGACCAAATCCTGATTACCGATTCACTCCTGAGCCCTGATATGTAATAGTTTTAAAATCCGACCTCAATTTGAGGTATAAATCTCAATTTTTCAAAATTCGTAAATTCTACCCAAAACCCATAATTTCTACCTTGGAATTCATGGATTTGATGATAAAATTCATGGAAAAAAAATTAAAATTGATTGAAAATTAGTTAATGTTGCTTATCAATGAATTTGGGAAGAAAAGTCTCTCAAGAAATTGCCTCAATGAAGTCTAGAATTGAGCAATAGTGTAAAATGAGCTAAGTCCTGTTTTTTTCATCTTTTACCCAGCTGCAGATTTCACAATTGTGAACTCCTATTCACAAATGCGAAACATATATCGCAAATGCGATCAGTACATCAGACCCTCAGAAGTCGCAACTGTGACAAAAGCCTCGCATTTGCAACTGCCCCTATTTACGCAAATGCGATCAAAGCTTCACAGTTGCGAAGCTGACCAGCATTCCCAAGTGTCGCAAATGCGACATGCATATTGCACTTACGGACCTCCCCTACTCCGCATTTGCGATCCAAACTTCGCAACTGCGAAGTTCCTATTTACCCAGCCCCGTTCTCAAATGAGAGCAATCACTTGCAAAAGCGAGGATCGCATTTGCGAGCAGTACCTCCTATTTGCGAGATCTGCAGGTTTATACCAGCAATAACTATGCATCAGTTGTTCCAAAACACATCTGAAACTTCCCCAAGCCCCTCGGGCTCCAATCCGAGCATCACAAATGTAATAATATCATACAAACTCACTCGCTATCTCAAATCATTAAAATAACATCAAATAACAAGAATTGATCATCAAAACTCTAGATTTCAACTTAAAAACTAATTTTTCACAATCTTTCACATAATGCGTCGAAATGCACTCGGATCACCAAGGACCCTAACCAAACATGCGTACAAGTGAAAAATATCATACGAACCTACAAAATATCGATCCGAGATTGTTTGCCAAAAATGTTGACCGTGGTCAACTCAAACCTCATTACTTCAAAAGTTTACGAAAAACAACACGGACCATGCGTGCAAATCAATAAACATCAAATGAAGCTTTGAGAGGTATCAGAACACAGAAATTATGGCTAGTACTCAAAATGACCTATCCGGTCGTCACATTCTCCACCTCTAAAAGAAACATTTATCCTCGAACAGACATAGAAAAGTGCTTGGACTGGATAAAAGGTGTAGGTATCTACTCAGCATATCAGACTCGGACTCCCACGTAGCCACCTCAATCGGCTGAACTCTCCACTGTACCTTCATAGAAGGAACACTCTTGGATCTCAACTTTCGAACCTGCAGGTCTAGAATAGACATCGACTCTTCTTAATAGGTCAAATTCTCATCAAGTTGCACTGTGCTGAAGTCTAAAACATGTGACCTATCCTCATGGTACTTCCGGAGCATGGATACGTGAAATACTGGATGTACCCTTACTAGGCTAGGAGGCAATGAAAGCCTATAAGCAATCTCCCCAACTCTCTCTAAGATATAAAACATGCCAATAAAACTCGGGCTCAACTTGCCCTTTTTCCCAAAACGAATCACGCCCTTCATAGGAGACACTCGGAGAAGAACCTTCTCACCCACCATGTAAGCCACATCTCAAACCTTCTGGTCCACATAACTCTTTTGCCTGGACTAGGATGTACGAACTCGCACCTGAATCACCCTAACCTTTTTCCAAGGCATCCCAGACCAAATCAGTTTCCACCAATCTAGCCTCATCGGGCTCAAATCAACCAATCAAAGAATGGTATCGCCTCTCATATAAGGCCTCGTACATGGCCATTTGGATGCTCGATTAATAGTTGTTATTGTAGGTGAACTCTGCTAGAGGTAAAAACTGGTCCTAGTGACCCCCGAAATCCATAGAGCATGCTCGCAATATGTCCTCCAATATTTGAATATTGCACTTGGATTGTCCGTCTGTCTGAGGATGAAATGCGGCAGTTAGCCCAACCCACGTGCCCAACTCAAGCTACATGGTTCTCCAAAAATACAATTTGAATTGCGTGCCCCGCTCAAAAATGATGTAAATAGGCACATCGTGCAGGTGGACAATCTTTCGGATGTATATCTAAGCCAATCGCTTTGAAGAATAGGAAGTTATCACCGGAATAAAGTGTGTGAATTTAGTCAACCGGTTCACAATTACACAAATTGCATCATATTTCCTCAAGGTCTATGGTAAATCTACCACAAAATCCATAGTGATGCGCTCCCACTTTCACTCCAGTATATCCAATTTCTGAGTAAACCCACTTGATTTATGATGCTCGTACTTCATCTGTTGACAGTTCAAACACTAAGAGACATAAGAAACAATATCTTTCTTCCTTCTCTGCCACCAATAGTGTTATTTCAAGTCACGGTACATCTTCATGACACCTGGGTGAATGGAATAGCGCGAACTGTTAGCCTCCTCAAGGATCATCTTCCTCAACCCATCAATATTTGGAACACAAATATGGCCTTGAAGTAACATATTACCATCATCTCAAATCATAACCTCCTTGGCACCACCCCGTTGCACTGTCTCTTTCAACACTAAGTGAGGATCATCAAACTAGAGAGCCTTGATATGCTCCAACTACAATGACTGTGCCACAACACAAGCAAGAACCTGGCTAGGCTCCAAAACATCCAGCCTCATGAACTGATTGGCCAAAGCATGAACATCCACGGCTAGAGGCCTCTCCACCACCGATAAATATTCCAAACAGCCCATGCTCTTCGCTTTCCTACTCAATGCATCAGCCACTACATTGGCATTCCTAAGATGATATAGTATGGTGATACCATAGTCTTTCAGCAACTCTAACCATCTTTGCTGCTGTAAATTTAGGTCCTTCTTCTTGAACAGGTGTTGGAGACTCCGATAGTCGGTGTAGACCTCACATGGAATGAAGTACAGATAGTGTCTCTAAATCTTTAACGCGTAAATAATGGTTGCCAACTCTAAATCATGCACAGGGTAATTCTTCTCATGAACCTTTAACTAACGAGATGCGTAGGTAATAACTCTATCGTCATGCATCAACACCGCACCAAGCCCAATATGCAATGCATCACAATACAGTGTAAGATCCTAAACCTGTAGGCAACACTAACACTGGGGTTGTAGTCAATGCAGTCTTGAGCATCTGAAAACTCATCTCACACTCATTAGACCATCTGAAAAGAGCACTTTTCTGAATCAATCTAGTCAAAGGAGTTGCTATGGATGAAAACCCCTCCATGTAGTCAATGCAGTCTTGAGCATCTGAAAACTCATCTCACACTCATCAGACCATCTGAAAAGAGCACTTTTCTGAATCAATCTAGTCAAAGGAGTTGCTATGGATGAAAACCCCTCCATGAAACGGCGATAATACCCATCCAACCCAAGGAAACTCCAGATTTCAGTAGCAGTAGAAGGCCTGGACCAACTCTGAACTACCTCAATCTTCTTCGGATCCACCTTAACCCCCTCACTAGACACTATATGGCCTAAGAATGCCACTGAATCAAACCAAAACACGCACTTGGAGAATTTATCATATAGCTTCTTCTCCCTCAAAGTCTGGAGCATGATCCTCAACTGTTGCTCGTGATCCTCCAGGCTGCAATAATACACCAATATATCATTAATGAACACGATGACGAAGGAACCATAATACGGCTGAAACACGCTGCTCATCAAGTGTATAAAGGCTGTTGGGGAATTTGTCAGCCCAAAAGACATTAACAAAAACTCATAATTGCCATAGCTAGTCCTGATCATCTTCAGAATAATTGAAGCTCAAATCTTCAGCTGATGGTATCCCCATCTCAAGTCAATCTTCAAAAATACCCTAGCACCCTGAATCTAATCAAACAAATCATCAATACGTCGTAGTGGGTACTTGTTCTTGATAGTAACCTTGTTCAGTTGCCTGTAGTCAGTACACATTGTCATAGAGCCATCTTTCTTCCTTACAAATAGAACTGGAGCACCCCAAGGCAAAACACTCGGTCTGAAGAAACCCTTATCAAGCAACTCCTGAAGTTGTTCTTTTAATTCCTTCAACTCCACTGGTGCCATGCGATATGGTGGAATAGATGGGGGAGATGTAAGGCCCCATACCAAAAACCCTGGATTTCGTGGTGCCGAGGTAGACCTATGTATTGATGATTGTAGAGATTCTTCGCGGCCAACAAGCTCGCCGCGGTACGGACTTTTTGGTTTGAAGAATGCACTAAATTGTTGATGAAAATATTTGGCAGAAGAAGGCAATTTTGTGGTCCGTTTCGCGATCGCAGAACTATTTTGTGAGCCGCATAAGCATCTCAAAGTGAAGCAGAAACTTGAGTTAATTTTAGGACCTTTATGTGGTCCATTATGCGGTCGCATAATCGTTTTGCGGACCGCACAATACATCGCAGAATAATCATGGAGATTTCTGGAGGGAAGGTCTGCGACGCATTATGCGATCGCAGAACAGGTCTGCGGGCCGTAGACTTGCCGCAGACTCAACCCGTAATAACCCAGTTTTTGGAAATCAATTATGCGGTCCATTTTACGGGCGACACATCTACTCTGCGGTCCACTCTGCAATCGCAGACTTGGAATCAGAGGGTCCATTTTATAATTTTTATAACCCAACCCCATTTTGATAAATAGCCTTTGGGGCTCATTTTGAAGGCAAAATCTGATATTTTTAGAGAGAAGTGAGAGTGTTCTAGAGAGAGGAAGAAGCTCAAGTACTTTGTTTATCAAGATCTTGTCCAAACTTTGAAATCCAATAAGGAAATCTCACAAGATCTTCACTCAAGATGTAAGGTTCTAACTCTAGTCTTCAATTTCGAGTTTGGGGTAAAAGATGGGTGATTGAGAGTATGATTCTTGGGTGTGAGAGTATTATATATACATGCATGTACCAATAAGGTTTGTGGGAAGATTGTTGAGCCTAAATGGGTAAAGATTGGGTTGTGAAGTGAAAGAAATCTTGTGGAAGAACCTTGTAACCAATTTGCACATATAGTGTTTGATAAAATGCTCAAATGAGCTGAAACCATGAATCTCTACCTAATTATGGTTCAATTTTATTATATCTATAGTTGATTGAAATTTCTATAAGTGTTGGGACGTTGTGGTACTCTAAGGGAAGCTCAAGCAAGGTAGGCTAAACTCCTCTCTTAGAATTGAATCCCACGGTATTCATGTAGTTTATGTAAGTCCCGAGTTGTTCATTATAAAATTGGTTATTCCGAATAAGCTTGTGTTGAAATATATATGTTCAATATGTATCCCAAATGCTTTATCATGTTATGTTATCATTTGAGAATGTGTTCAAAGTATGGGTTGTGCATTAAAATGTTTCAACTTCAAGTCAAGTTCAAACGAAGGCTATTATGCCAAATTTTGTGAAACATCTCTATGTGCCTAAGAATCTTAATTGCTCACATGTGTACTAAAAATCTTGATTTGAAATGCCTTGTTATTGATGATGATGATGATGGTGTTAGAATGTGAATAAGGTGAGCATGAAATATTAAATACGGCTTACGTGCTAAGAATGGTTTTATAATTAAGGCCATTAGTGCCAATGAAATAAAAAGATGTGAAAGAAGTATGAAACGAGATGATTGATAGAAAAGGATGATGTCAATCCACACATCATTATGGTGAGACGGCCTAGCTGATCGGGTCGTGATCTGATGCCATGCCGCACACATGGTGGTGATTGTGCTAGAAATTGTAATTGAAATTGTGATTGAGGTTGATGTCTCGGATGAGATGGCATAGCCAATCGGGTCGTGATCGGACTCTGTGCTAAAAGGACGGTGGTATTGTGAATGGTGGCATATTGGTACTAAATATCTCCCAACTTAAGATATGGAAATTTATTTGAACACTGTCTTGGTCCTAATTTGAGGTTTGATGTTGTTTGAGGCTTCCACTGATATTATGTTTGTTCTTGCTTGTATTATTAATCGTTCTATTGAAAGGGTGTTTTGTCATTCATACTAGTACTATTCCATATGTACTAACGTCCCTTTTGCCGGGGGCGCTGCATCTTCAATGGATGCAGGTGATTCCACGACAGGAGATATTGATCAATGATAGCGGTACACCTTCTTCCCAGCTGACTTGGTAAGCCCCACTTCATTTTGGGGTCATGTATCTTTTGTTCCTTGTGTATTGTGTTTGAGGTAACAGCCGGGGCCTTATTGCCGGCACTATCATAGTACTATTTTGTATCTATTAGAGGTTCCGTAGACATAGTGTGGTTTATATATTAGTGTTGGGGAAGTCAAATAAGTTATGTTGTGTTTGAATTACTTGTTCCACTTCAGACCATGAAAATGTGTGTAATTTGAGACTTTAAAATGAAGTAACTAATAATAATGAATTGGTATTGTATACATGATCTCCTTATTGTCTAATTAACGAAAATATGTATTCTCTTTATTCATAAGTGAGTTTGGGTAGAAAGTATCTAACATGCTTGCTTGACCGGGTTCACTCGGTTGAGCATCGGTCGCGCTCCCCGAGTTCGGGGCGTGACACTGATTGCCTGCCACCAAGTCAATACCAAAATCAATATCTCTATCGGGCAGCACTGCCCGGTAGGTCTGCTAGAAACACATCTGGAAACTCTCTCAC
This sequence comes from Nicotiana tomentosiformis, assembly GCF_000390325.3. Lineage (NCBI taxonomy): Eukaryota > Viridiplantae > Streptophyta > Magnoliopsida > Solanales > Solanaceae > Nicotiana > Nicotiana tomentosiformis. The sequence continues at coordinate 42,946,164 of NC_090823.1, forward strand.
TACTAGAATTGACTCAATGGTAGGAGTATCAGTACTAACATCCCTCACAAAGGCTAAGTATGTCAAGCACCCCTTCTCAACCATCTATTGTGTCTTAAAAAAAGACACCACCCTACTAGGAACATGACACAATGAACCTCTCTACTCAAACCTCGGCAACCCCGGCATAGCCAATATCACGGTCTTAGCGTGATAATCCAGAATAGCGTGATATGGTGACAACCAATCCATGCCCAAAATCACATCAAAGTCAACTATATTTAGTTACAAAAGGTCTATCCTAGTCTCATAACCCCTGATAGACACTAAACACGAATGATAGACATGGTCTACCGCAATTGAATACCCAACAAATGTAGACACATAAACACAGGTACTTAACGAATCATAAGAGATATCCAAATATGAAGCAAAATAAGATGACACGTATGAATAAGTGGAACACCGGTCAAATAAAACGTATTCATCTCTATGGAAAACCGGAACAATACCTGTGATGATCGCATCAGACGACTCTGCCTCAGGTCTAGCTGGGAATGCATAAAAATGGGGATGAACCCCACCAGTCTAACCTCTACCTCTCAGACGACCTCTCTCTAGCTGGCCTCCACCTCTAATGGCCTGACCACCACCTCGGGTTACCTGACCACCGCCTAAAGCTGGCTGAGCGGCCAGTAGAGCAACCGGTGCCTGAATCATGGCACAAGTACCCTACTGTGGCATACTGATCTAGAGTCTGGGATAGTACCTTTTGATATGACTCATACCTCCACACTCAAAGCACTCTCTCTACTGATGTGGCTACTTATCTGGGACTGATCCTAATGGTCTGAATAACCACTGTGATAGCTCTGAATCGGTGGTGCACCGATGGGAGCTGAAGGTGCACTGTAGGCTAGCTACTCAGGATGTGACAATAAGAACCACGATTGCCTGAAACACCATGTGATGCCTGAAGTGTTGACTGAATCGACCTGATAGGATGGCCTTTACCAAATGAAACCCTGCCTCCCGATGAGGCACCACTGAAACTATTGAAATGACGAGGCCTCTTCTCAAATGCCACCTCTCTACCCTGACCATGAATCCTGTAGATCTGCCTAGAAATCTACACAACCCACGTGAAAGAAATATCATGCTCAGTATCTCTAGCCATCTGTAGCCTGATACCATAAGTAAGGCCATCTATAAATCTCTTCACCCTATCTCTTCCTCAGTAAGGATCAAGATAACTGCATGGGGGGATAAATCCACGAATCTGGTCTCCTACTGAGTAACAGTCATGCTACCCTGCTGGAGGCGCCCAAACTAGCTGCAGAAGTCCTCTCTCTAAGTGAAGAGTGTGAACTTATACAAGAATAGCTGTGAGAACTAAGCCCAAGTGAGTAGAGGTGAACCTGATGGTCTATCCCAAACATACTCCTACCACCACCTCTTGGCAGAGCCATGCATCTAAAATACTGCAAAGTCGACTCCATTGGACTCCACTATACTCATGTTGCACAATACCCATGGCAACGGTCCAAGAAATCTTGGGGGTCCTCAGAAGGTGTACCACCAAAGCGAGTAGGTAACAACTTGGTGAACTTGTCCAACCTCTTCATCCCCGCGAACGACATTATGGGTCCCTACTTGAACTGTGTAGCAATAAGAGGCTGAACTACTCTAACTGACGGAATTGCCGGAGTCTGATATCCGTGAGCCATCTGCTCTAGAATGTGAGTGGTGGGAGTCTGGGCTCCTCCCCTAGCCTGAGAGACAGCTGATGCCATAGGGAACACACCGGCCTGGGCCACACTCTCTATAAGGCCCCCTGGGCAGACTAGGGCATCGTAAAGTACTACAGTGGCAATGAACCCCTCTCGGACCTGAGATGGTCCAACTGGCGCATTCTGAAATCACGGGGCTGTGATGACGCCTAACGTCCACTTGCTAAACAAACCAACATTAGCTACAAAATATTCATTTTTAACAATTTTAAAAGCAGATAAATAAGAAGGTAATACTTTAAATCTTTAAAATGTATATAATAAACTCCAGATACGTTGTCTAGTCTAATCCTGGAATCAAGAGTCATAACTACATGAGCTACTAAAAATACTACATGCAAGGTCTGAAATAAAATACAATTGTCTGGATAAAGTAAACAGTATAAAGATAAGAAGGGGACTTCAGGGTCTGCAACCGTTGTGTAGCTCTACCTCAAGTCTTCGTATAAATGATGATCCGAGCATGCCTCTACTAAACACCGTTGGGACCAATACCAGAATCTACACAAGAAGTGGAGCAGTGTAGTATGAGTACAACTGATCCCATGTACTCCATAAGTTCTGAGCCTAGCCTCGATGAAGTAGTAACGATGTTATAACAAGATACTCACTATACACATGTACGAGAATAAATGATAACAAAAGCAAAATAGAGAAAACAAAAATTAACATGAAAACCGGAACCAAAAATGCATACAGAGGGCCCTAGAGTATCGCATATGCTCAAATTCACAACACCACATGGATATAGAACCAACAGTCAAAACATATCTTCTCCATTGAGGTGCGCAACCCAGTCCACACACACACACACACACACACACACACACACACACACATATATATATATATATATATATATATATATATATATATATATATATATATATATATATATACCAACACCATTTTAGCGTGCAACTTGATCTCAAACAACATATCAATATCTGTTACGGCGTGCAATTCGATTCCAAATACAACATCAATACTATTGCGGTGCAACCCGATCCCAAACATCATTAAAAAATCCATTGTGGCGTGCAACCCGATCCCAAATATATAACATATATGAACAAAACTACAACCAACTACGACGTATCTCACAATGAAACACAATAAGGGAATTAAACAAATAAAGACATAAGACGGGTAAAAGTGACTATCTAGTAACATACAAAACATAAGGCAAGGAAAGACAGTCAATAAATGAAGACATTGATATATGAAAACATATAGCATAAGGCATGTAATGAACGAAAACATGAATTTGACAAGGGCAAGTAATAATTAAATCATATGACACGTAGTAGCATGGAACAAATGAAGATACGAAGTGATTGAAGACAAATAACTAAATATCCCAACCCATATGTTTAACCCATGACAATGTATATACACTCATCACCTTGCATACTCGTCACCTTGCACATACGTCGTTCCCACACATAAATAAAGTAGTAAATAGACTAATCAAGTCATATTTCCTCATGTCAAGGTTAACCATGACACTTACCTCTTTCTGCAATCAAATCAATATTCAAACACGGATTTTCCTTTTGAACAAGCCTCCAAACCAATCAAATCTAGCCAATTATCGATCAAACAATTCAAAACAAGCTTCAGAAACTACCCACGAATGAAAAAGGTTCAATTTTTATCATTTTTGAAAAAATCAACCCCAGGACTGCTTGGTCGAAATCTGAATTTAGACCAAATCCCGATTACCCATTCACCCCCCGAGCCCGGTTATGTAATTTGTTTCGAAATCCGACCTCAATTTGAGGTCTAAATCTCAATTCTTCAAAATCCCTAAATTCTTCCCCAAACCCGTAATTTCTACCGTGGAATTCATGGATTTGATGATAAAGTTCATGGAAAAGTAATTGAAATTGATTAAAAACTAGTTAAAGTTGCTTTACCGATGAATTTGGGAAGAAAAAGCTCTAAAGAAATCGCCGCAATGGAGTCTAGGGTTGAGAAATGATGTAAAATAAACTAAGTCCCATTTTCCCCATCTTTTACCCATTTGCAGACATCACAGATGCAAACTCTTATGCGCAATTGTGATATCCGAAATTGCAAAACACATATCGCAAATGCGATCAGTGTATCAGACCCTCAGAAGTTGAAAATGTGCCATGTGCATAAATTCGATCAAAGCTTCGCATTTGCGAAGCTATCAAGCATTCCCCAAGTGTCGCAAATGCGACATGCATATCGCATTTGCGGAGATCCCCAGCCCGCATTTGCGATCCAAACTTTACAATTGCGAAGTGCCTATTTCCCCAGCGCTCTTTGCAAATGCGAGCACTCACTCGCAAAAGTGAGGCTCGCATTTGCGAGCAGTACCTTGCATTTGCAAGATTTACAGATTTACACCAACAATAGCTATGCATTAACTGTTCCAAAACTTGCCAAAACACATTTGAAACTTCCCCGAGCCCCTCGGGCTCCAACCCGAGTATGCATACAAGGGTAATAACATCATACAAACTTGCTCACTACCTTAAATAATCAAAATAATATCAAATAACAAGAATCGATCATTAAAACATAATATTTCAACTTAAAAACTCATTTTTCACAATCTTTTACATAATGCACCGAAACGCACTCGGGTCACCCGGGACCCCAACCAAACGTGCGTACAAGTCCAAAACATCATACGAACCTATCAAATTATGAAAACACTGATCCAAGGAGGTTTACCAAAAACGTTGACCGTATTCATCTCAAACCTCATTATAAGTCAAAACTTTCTTTGTCTTCAAAACCTTACGTAAAATCTTTCCAGAAAATGGCACATATGTAATGACCCGGCTGTTCGTTTTGATTATTGTAGTCTCGTTTCCCTATTTATTGATTCTTCTATATTTATTTGTGGTTATGTTACTTGCCGGGGTGGTCAGTTTGGTTTCAGGTGAGTTTCGGAGTGAATTGAGACACTTAGTCCCAAGGTTGAAAGCTTAAGTTGGAAGAGTTGACCGGAGTTTGACTTTTGTGTAGATGACTTCGGAATGGAGTTTTGATAGTTCTGATATATTCATATGGTGATTTTGGACTTGGTAATATGTCAAGATATTGATTTGGAGGTCCATAGGTATTTTGGCTTGAATTGGCAAAAGTTGGAAAGTTGAAGGTTTGGAAGGTTGATAGGTTTAACCAAGAGTTGACTTTGTTGATACCAAGTTTGAATTTTGGTTTCGGGAGTTCGAATAGTTCTGTTGTATCATTTGGGACTAGTGTGCAAAATTCTAGGTTATTCGGAGTTGATTTGGTATGGTTCGGTATTTGGTTGTAGAAGTTGGAAGTTCGTTAGTTCATTAGGCTTGAATCGATGTGCGTTTTGGCATTGTTTGATATGATTTGGAGTTTTGAGTAAGTTTGTATCGTATTTTAGGACTGGTTTATATGTTTGGATGGGGTCCCGGGTGTGTTTCAGATGATCGTCGGACCATATTTTTGACATGGGGAGCTGCTGATATCTGGTGTCTAGTTTTCTCCTTCGCGATCACGAGGAGAAGGATGCAATCGCGTAGAGTGTTCTAGGAGGCAGGAAAAATATGCTTCGTGTTCATGAAGTGGGGACGCATTCGCAAAGCTTGGATGGCCGTGGTCTTCGCGATTGCGAATAGGCATTCGCGTTCGCATAATAGTATGAGTTCAACTGAGGTGTTAGACGTTAGCCTACGCAATCACGATATTGTTTTCGCGTTCGCGTAGTTCTGGAGAGTGTATGCTTCGCATTCGCGACTCTTACTTAGCCCACATTCGCGTAAGGAAAATTTTGGTGAGGCTAGAAGTTGTTCTTCGTGATTGCGTGGGTTTGTCCATGATCGTGAAAGTTAAATCACTGGGCAGACTGTTAAAACCCCATTTCGAGGGTTAGAGTTATTATATCACATTTTGAGCTAGAGAGCTCGAATTTGAGCAATGTTAGAGGGTATTTTCATCATTTGGATTGGGGTAAGTGTTTTTTACTCGTATTTGTTCATTTTTCATGATTCCATCTTAGTTTTTGTCAATTATTTAGTGAATTAAAGTGAATAAATGGGGAAGTTTTGTAAAAACATTCTAATGTGAAAATTGAGGATTTGAAGGTCGATTTGAGGTCGGAATTGGATAATTTTGATATAATTGCACTCGTTATTTAATGGTTGTTTGGATTTTGTAAGTTTGGTCGGGTTTCGAGGTGCGAGCCCGAGGTAGACTTTCTGAGTTAACTTTTTTATTTTCATTAAAAATTGAAACTTTATTATCCGGAGTTTCTTCCTATGATTTATATTTATGGTATTAAGTTATTTAGGTTAGATTCGAGCCATATGGAGTCGAATTTTCAGGGGAAAGGCTTATTGGGGGGTTGATTTGGCTTGTTTGAGGTAAGTATCTATCCTAACATTTTGTGGGAGAACTACCCCTTAGTACTTGGGTTGATTTGTGTTATTTGAGTTATGTGAAAGACGTGTACACAAGGTGACGAGTGTGTACACGAGTTTATGTGTGGTATTTTGACCGGATTAGACTCGTAGACTCTTTCATGCATTAAATTAGAAATTGTAATATCATGTTATATATTCCATTTTTAAATTGATCTTACATGCTTTACTGATGTTCTTATCACGTGCTTTATCCCTTATTGTTAACATGCTCTTATATGCTTTAATTGCCTTTGTTATCTCTCTTAGTGTCATGTTACCTCTTTTATTGTCGAGTTATTCTTATTTGGAGTTGTTATTTCATGGTGCCCTTCCGTGTTGAATTATTCCATACATATAGATATAGATACTATTTCATACCATATCTTTTATTGCTAAGCTTATGTTGTACATTTAGAGTGAAAATTGTCATTTCATGGAAATACTTTCATTTTGAGTTATTGAAGTTGAAGTTATGAAAGCTATTATCACCTTAAAGTTGAAGTTGTTGATTAATGAGATATCTTTCCTTGTTGAGAAATACCCATTCATTTTGTTATTATTGAGATTCTTGTTCACATTGTGGTTGAGCTGTGGGCTATATGTTGTGAAAATTTTGGTATTGTTGATTTTGGCAAGTTGTGGCTTGAGGTCACTTGTGGTGCGAGTTGTTATTGTGTTATGATATTGATGCGCATGCGGCGGTATAAGGATAGGGGTTAATGTGCATGTGGTGGGCATAAGTTGGGATTTATGTGCGTTTTGCTAGTAAGGGAATTACTTGAAGCCACGTGGCGACATAAGGTGGGCTAAAGTGTGTGTAGCTATTTTAGGAAAAATATTTTCAAAACTATCTAAATATAAGGATCACGCGGCGGTATAAGAAAAGAATGTGATTGTGATTGTAAAATGAGGTTATGAGGTGGTACCTCAGTTGTGATTCTTGTTGTTATCTCTTTATTTTCCTCATTTGTATTTGTCCGCATTGATTTCTTGATGCTCTTATCATGTGTTCCCTCCTTGTTGCCTTTATTGCTTTAAATTTCGTTATTAGCTTACCTTATTGTACTGCTTTATTGTCACTACTACCTCATTTTTATTATTAGACTATACGATATCGTATTTTCTTATCCTAGTAGGTGTCTTGACCTGGCCTAGTCACTACTCTACCGAGATTAGGCTTAATACTTACTGGGTACCGTCATGGTGTACTCGTTTCTACATATTTTTTTGTGCAGATCCAGGTTACTTCGACTCAGGCTAGGCATCAGTGATTGGACCATACAGTTCGGAGACTTCAAGGTATACCTGCTCGGTGCTCACAGGCCTCGAAGTCACCTTCTATCCTTATTTTTGCTACTGTTTACTCTTTCTCTAGACAGTGTTTTACTAGAAATTTTTTATTATATTCCTAGAGAGCTTATGACTCAGTTCCACCAGTTTTGGGAATTTTGTTACAAAAGTTCAGTTTTGGAGTTATTATGAGTTTTATTGAATTAACTTGTTGTCTTAGTTGTTAATTTCGTTAAGTTATTCATGAATGTTAGGCTTACCTAGTTCTAGAGACTAGGTTCCATCACGACTGCTTTAGGTGAGATTTTGAGGTCGTGACAACAGACCACGCACGCAAACCAATAAATATCAAATAAAGCTGTGAGAGGTCTCGAAATATAGAAATTAAGGCTAGTACTCAAAATGACCAATCGGGTCGTCGCACATATAGAGATGATATGCATAAAGAGGTATGTATACATTTTAGAACTAGCATATAGAGAAGATATGCGATAAAATTATGTATACACCCAAGGTGTTTGCATATAGAGAAGATACACAAAAATCAAACACTAATCAATTTTTCTAATACTGTGTGTACATCATCAAGAGAGAAATATGAGAGAAGTACCCTAGGGGAGTTTAACGAATTCAATTCTGTAGGGAGAGCTTATCCAAACACACCTTAATCAATCCTCCTTAGGGTTCATAATGCTTCAATCTACATCATAAAAGTTTAATTAAACCAACATTAGTGAGAGTTTCTATGTTTTTATGTCTTTTAGGAATTTTATCAAATACCTAAGGGAATAGCCTTTTACCACCTCTAGTAATAGTGCTTTCTCATCCTTCACACCTTTTCCATAACTACATTTATACCCATAGCCACCCTTCGGTAGTATGGGACCTTCAACAATACATGTATGGCCACCCATACTACACCCAACCAACTCTCCACAATACTCAATATCAAGTTGGGAGCTTATGGCTTCCAATCACCATCCCATAAGATCCAATCCTCAAATTCTACCTACAATTAAATCAATCGAAAATAGATAAAAACTTGGAATGAAGCCTTACCTTGATAGAAGAAGACCTTGTAAACTTCTCCCCTCGAATCTCTAAGAACTGGGCAAGGAATTGAAGTGTTGAAGTGTGGAGCTCCTCCTCTCTCTCTCTATAAGATGGTTCTCTCTCTCAAAATTATTATATTCCTCTTTCTAAAATAACTTCTATGCATTTTATTAGAAAAAAGCGTCGGGTAGGAGATTTTTAAAAAAATGCCTCTTCGAAATAGATCTGAGGTCGCGAAATGGACCGCATATCGCTTATGCAGTCCGTGAAAGGGACCTCGAAATGGTCGTCCAAATTTTCAAAATGATTTGGTCGGATATGCAGTGATTCCTTAGTCTGTACTTCTATTATGTTGTCCGCATATTGGACCACAAATTCTCCTTCAAAACATTTCAGGTGGCCTGACCATTTTCGCGATAAATCTGCGGTCCGCAAATCTGCTATGTTGTTCGCATAATCACCGGAAAAAAGACCCTCAAAACTGGCTCGCTTCTGACTCATTCTGCGATGGAGAATCATCTTCTCAAGCTGATTCTTCTGCCTACTTCACGACACATTATGCGGTCCACAAATTTGTACCGCATATTAGCTTGTTCTTGGCACTTTAAATCCTTAGATCCCTAGGAACTTTTGCGGAGCCTTACATTTGATTAGTTGACTTGAGGATTAACTTTTGAGTTGATCAAATGTTAGACTTTGATTTTGGAGTATCCTAAAATTATAGGACCCAGTGTGATGACCCTCCACATCACCATACCACATAGGCACCATTTGGCATATATTAATACCATGTGGAAGCTTACATAGGAGGAAAGCTAGTATTTGTGAGAAGATTCTAGAGAAGTATGGACATTTCCTTTGGAAGACCCTAGATGCCTATGGATTTGCTAGGAAAGTCCTTGGAAACTTCTAGGCTTGTAGAGAATTCTAGAGAAAGCCCTTATTTTGTAAATATTAAGGACTTGTGTAACAATTAATATTTATACTCTAGCCCCTAAGAGACTAGTATATAAAGGGGGCCATCCATTTTTAATTCACCAAGCAAACAATTCAAGTTATCTCTGATAAAAAGCTTCATTTAACAATTCTCTTGTGTGCTTTCTACCATTATATTAGCGATCTTGAGTGTAGTAAGGCTGACTTGGAATAGCAAGAACGTGAGCAAGTTGTGCAAGATCCTGAGCGAGTTATCAAGTGCCGCACGTGTACTTAGTTAACGACTAAGGATGTGACAACGTGGTATTAGAGCAAATGTTACAATTAAGTGAATGGTGAATGACGGAGAAATTAACGTTGCCAACACCCAAGCCAACGTCATCCAAGATGATGTTGGCAAGAGTGGCAGTAGCAAAAAGAGGAATGCCACCAACAAGAGCCAGGAGATGACACCCGAGGTTGTGTTAAATGAAGGGCTAACATCCCAAGAACCATCTGCCACTGAGGCAAGCGAGGATGAAGTGGAGGTTTTGCCCGAGGACGTCTCGCTCGGTAAAGAGTTGGTAATGAAGATGAACTCGGGGATGGACGCCGTGGAGATCATTGGCCAACGCTTGGGGAAGGTGGAAGGCACCCTTAGCGTTCTTGAGGCACACTCTTGAAGAGATTGAGAGTATCCGAAATGACTTGGAGTGACGTACACAAACCGAAATGGAACTAAGGCAAACCATCACTGCCTTAGAGTGCAGACTCGTGGAGGCTTTGAGTACTATTGATGCTATGAAGGTAAAGATAGAGTCACTCGAGGAGCATTTTAGTGATGGCGTGACCGAGGCAGGCAGTAATGTTATGGTGACAAGGGAGGCCAAGATCGAGGCTCCCAAACCCCCGGTGTTCAAAGGTGTTCGTGATGCACAAGAAGTGGAAAACTTCCTTTGGCACTTGGAGAACTACTTCAGGCACGGCAAAGTGAGGGAAGACGAGGCCATGATCAACACTGCATTGTTGTACCTCTCAGAGACTTCCATGCTATGGTGGAGAAGGAATATGGCCGACGTGAATAAGGTCTATGTACTATTAGCACGTGGGATCAGTTCAAAGCCCAGTTAAAGCGACAGTTCTTTTCAAACAATGTATTGTACGAGGCAAGGCGCAAGCTTAGGGGGTTGACGAAAATAGGGAGCATACGTGTCTATGTCAAGGAGTTCACTATCCTTATGCTTCAAATCCCCAACTTGACCAATGGTGGCTTGATGTTCCACTTCATGGACGGGTTACAAAATTGGGCTAAGCAGGAGTTGCAACGCCGGTAAGTCGCAGATATAGACCAAGCCATAGTGGAGGCCGAATCATTGATGGATTTCAAGAATGAAAAGCACGACAAAGGCAAAGGCAAAGAAACAAAGATTAACAATGTCAAAGGTGGGGGAGACCGTGGCAAAGGAAAAGAGATACAACAAAAATACTACAAGACTCAAGATTCCAAAAGGTTGAGTGGCCGTCAGGGATACGCCGAGAAGTAGGCACAGGCCGAGAAGAAGGGATGTTACATATACGGAGGGCCGCACAGCTTCAAGAATTGTCCCGACCTAAAGAGCCTCAGTGCCATGGTCCGTGAACGGAAGGAGCAGCCGCGAGGAGAGAGTTCGGGAACCACACAGTTGGGTATGATTGGATTATGCGGTTCTGTCATGAAGCAATCTATCCAACCTACCGAGAATGGCAATCAGTACGTGGATATCACCATCAATAACAAGCCTGCTCGTGCAATGGTGGATACTGGAGAAACTCATAATTTTGTGACTGAGGCTGCCGCAAAGAGACTAGAATTAAGGCTTGCTCCAACCAACTCTCGTGTGAAGACCGTGAATGCCGAGGTACAGAATGCTCGTGGGGTAGCTAATGGAGTTGGTGTCAAATTGGGAACTTGGAAAGGTATGACAAACTTAACCGTAACCGTTATGGATATCTTTGACATCATATTGGGGCAAGAGTTATTTAGACATTATCATACTTTGATCGACCCCTACCTCCAACGTCTCTTGGTTATAGAGCAACGTCTCTTGGTTATGGAGCGAGAAGTATCTTGCATGGTACCTACAGTGACTATGCCACACGGGCAGAGCCAAGTACAACTTTCATCTATGTAGGTTGTCAAGGGGATAAAGAAGGGGGAGCCGATGTTCGTGGCAACCATTGCAAGTCTGGAGGAAGACAAGAGTTTTCAAGAGACATTTACCTGAGGAAAACAAAGATGTCATGACCTAGGAGTTGCCTAAGCACTTTCCGCCTAGGCGAGAGGTGGATCACAAGATTGAGTTGGAGCCAGGGGCTAAGCCACCCGCATTTTCCCCAATCGTATGGCACCACCCAAGGTAGAGGAGCTCAGGAAATAATTGAAAGAGCTGCTAGATGTTGGTCATACTCGCCCATCAAAGGCACCTTTCGGCACGCCGGTATTGTTCCAGAAGAAGAAGGATATATCATTGCGCTTATGCATAGACTAACGAGCACTTAATAAGGTCACAGTAAAGAATAAGTACCTGATCCTGCTCATTGCTGACTTGTTCGATAGACTTAGGCAAGCCAAGTACTTTACCAAGGTGGATCTTTGCAAGAGCTACTACTAGGTTCGCATTACAGAAGGGGATGAGCCGAATACAATATGTGTGACTAGATATGGAGCCTTTGGGTGGTTTGTGATGCTCTTCGGCTTAATCAATGTATCAACCACATTTTGCACCCTTATGAACAAGATTTTCCATCCCTACCTTGATCAATTCGTGGTAATCTACCTAGATGACATAGTCATCTACAACAACACCTTGGAGGAGCATATGGAGCACTTAAGGAAAGTTTTCCAAGTCTTGCGGGAGAATGAGCTATACATCAAGAGGGAGAAATGCGAGTTTGCACAATCAAATGTGCACTTCTTAGGCCATGTTATTAGCAATGGCAAGCTACGCATGGACGAGGATAAGGTACGTGCTATCCAGGAGCGGGAGGCACCTATAAAGGTAAATGAGTTGAGATCCTTCCTTGGCCTTGTTAACTACTATCATCGTTTCATCAGTGGCTACTCAGCAAAAGTTGCACCATTGACTGAGTTGCTAAAGAAGAACAAGACATGGGTTTGGACGGAGCATTGTCAAAAGGCGTTTGAAGGCCCTAAGGCAGCTGTAACAGAGGAGTCAGTCTTGGCGCTACCTAACTTTGCCAATACATTTGAGGTGCACACAGATGCCTCAGACTTTGCCATTGGGAGTGTCCTAATGCAGGATAAGCATCCCATAGCATTTGAGAGCTGTAAGTTAAATGAGACGGAGCGGCGTTACATGGTGCAAGAGAAGGAAATGATTGCCATTGTGCATTGCCTTCGTACATGGCGACATTATTTGCTCGGGTTGAGGTTCATAGTCAAGACCGACAATGTGGCTACTAGCTACTTCTAGACGCAGAAGAAACTCACACCAAAATAGGCTAGGTGGCAGGATTTCTTGGCCAAGTTTGATTATGTGCTAAAGTACAAACCGGGCAAAGGTAACATTGTAACTGGTGCCTTAAGCCAGAAATCCGAGCTTGCTACCATCACTTTAGCAAGTTGGGACATTTGTAAGACTATAAAATAAGGCATGCAGCATAATCCAGCAGCCAAACAGCTTATCGAATTAGCCAACCAGGGCAAGACGAGATGTTTTTGGGTAGAAGATGACATACTGCTTACCACGGGTCGGCGGGTCTACGTGCCTAAGTTTTGAGACATTAGACGGCAGATCATAAGAGAGAGTCATGACACAATGTAGGCTGGTCATCCAGGCCAACGTTGCACTAGGGCCTTGGTTAAATCAGTCTACTATTGGCCACGCATGCGAGATGACATATAATGTTATGTGCAGACTTGTCTTGTCTGTCAGCAGGACAAGGTTGAGCAACAACAACCCAGAGGACTTTTGGAATCGCTACTAGTTGCAGAGCGTCCATGGGAGAGCGTGACTATGGACTTTATCACTTGTCTACCGAAGTTTGATGATTATGGTACTATTATGGTGGTCGTGGATATATTTTCTAAATATGCCACCTTCATGCCCGCCTCACCAGGTTGCACTGCCAAGGAAGCTGCCAAGCTATTCTTTAAAAACGTGGTGAAGTATTGGGGCTTACCAAGGCATATTATCAGTTATCGAGACCCCCGCTTTACTAGGAACTTTTGGAGAGAGTTATTCAACATACTTGGCACGGAACTACACTTTTCCACTAGTTTTCACCCACAGACGGATGGACAGACGGAACGGGTCAATGCCTTACTGGAATGCTACTTGAGGCATTATATAAGCGCGTATCAGAAAGATTGGGCAAGGCTCCTGGATATCGCCCAATTCTCTTATAACCTACAGCGGAGTGAGTCCACGGGGCGGACACTATTTGAGCTAGTCACAGGCCAACAACCACAAACTCCACATTTATTACCAGTTGCGTTTGAGGGAAAGAGTTTGGGGACTTATCATATGGCCAAAGGATAGGAGGAGTAGCTTGACACTGCTAAGTCCTACTTGGATAAGGCAGCTAAGAAGATGAAGAAGTTTGCGGACTGTAAGCGGCGTCCCACTGACTATAGAGTTGGGGACATGGTAATGGTGAAGTTTAACCCAAGATAGTTCAAGACATTACGGGGCATGCATCAGAATCCGATTCGCAAGTATGAGGGGCCATTTAAGATCGTCTCCAAGGTAGGCAAGATCTCATACAAGCTTGACATGACATCGTATCTTAAGATCTATCATGTCTTCCATGCCAGCATGCTTGAGCCATTTCATGAAGACAAGGATGATCCGAGTAGGATCCAATCAAGTCGAGCGCCTATTACTATCACCGCCTCACATGACCGGGAGATTGAGGCTATTATTGATTATCAGGCCAGGCGAAAACAATGGCAGAAAGCCACCGCAATGTTCCTCGTCCATTGGAAGGGGCAATCTCCGGAGGAGGCCACGTGGGAACGATATGAAGACTTATGGCAATTCAAAGATAAGATCCGAGAGTTTATGCATCAACATTGCGCCGCGGTCGTTGCAACATTAGGTGGGGGAGAGTGTGATGACCCGCCACGTGACCATACCACATAGGCACCATTTGGCATATATTAATACCATATGAAAGCTTACATAGGAGGAAAGCTAGTATTTGTGAGAAGATTCTAGAGAAGTATGGACATTTCCTTTGGAAGACCCTAGATGTCTATGGTTTTTTTAGAAAAGTCCTTGGAATCTTCTAGGCTTGTAGAGAATTCTAGAAAAAGCTCTTATCTTGTAAATATTAAGGACTTGTGTAATAATTAATATTTACACTCTAGCCCCTAGGAGACTAGTATATAAAGGGGGCCATTCATTTGTAATTCACCAAGCAAACAATTCGAGTTCTCTCTAATAAAAAGTTTCCTTTAACAATTCTCTTGTGTTCTTAGTCAAGTGTCAAGTGTCGCACGTGTACTTAGTCAATGACTAAGGACGTGACAACCCAGTCTAATATGTATACTTGACTCTGATGATGCGTATTTTGCATAGATTGAGGACTTTGGAGCGCATCTTGGTGGATTTGGATATTTTGACATCTCGAGGCAAGTGAAAACTTTACTATTAGATTATTTGCTTTTCATAAAAAGCAACTTATTTATGTTATATGTATGCTTTTTAACTATCTAGTTTGTGTGTGCAGCAAGCATAAGCTAGATTAGTTAATTTCAGACTATCTAACATAGACTGCAAGGGTCCTACTATATCACTTGGTTAGCTCTTAGCATACTATATCACTTGTTTAGCACTATTCCTAACTTGGGCGCATTAATCCATATCTTAGCTAGCAGCTCTATATTGAGTTATTATCGGGTAAGACGGGTAGTTGATGCACCACACCAGGTTGGTCAAACATACAATCAACGCTCGGAATACGGGTAAGACATATTGGCTAACGAACCCAATGCTTCGTAGCAACGTAGTTAGTAGTAGTTAGCAGTTATCAGTATCATGACCTTATCTCTATATATGTGTTTATGATACATGTTCGTTGCATATTTGTATATTGTTTTAAACCTGTGTATGCTTTTTATGTAATTATGCACTATATTTTTTTCTAAAAACTTGTCCCAAAGGGTAACATGAGAGGGTGAATCCGTGATCTTGCTAGGTCTAGTTAATTCACAGTTTATTGTGTTATGCAGATCCTGTGGACAGTGATACACCAGTTGAGCATTGATTCTTGCTTGATCCAGTCCTTAGAGTTTAGGTGAGCCATCTACTAGTTCGTGGAAGCAGCATCAACTTCTATTTTTTCTTTCAGTCTTATCTTTTATTTTTTATGTATAAGTTGTACTCAAATTCATAGTAGCTCCATGATTTAGTTAGATATTCGGGTACTATAGGCCAATGCTCAGACGGTTGTATTTCCATTTTCATATTTGTATCTATGAGACATCTTTAGTATTATTGTTATCTTATTTATTTTATTGGTAACAGCGTGGTTAGCTTAGTGGATTCACCTAGCGGGGCAGTGGCTCGTTGAGTGCCTTGTTTCTGCTTGAATGCCAGATATGAGTCATAGCATTTGAATCCTTTGATTCATAAATCATATTTGATGTCAGTATTGGGTTTTAACGAAGATTTGGAGTTCAAATTCATGAGTTTTCCACAATAGACCCTTAATTCCAAAATTACTCAAAATTTTGTTGGGCTTGAGATATTCTCGTTATTTCTTGCCTATTTATTAAATGAGGGCGACTAAATAGGGCGTCTCACTAAACTTTGACTTGAACGACATGAGCACTTCAGGAAACATAAGTTTGAGTACAATATTTGCGCCGTTGTGGTCTTCACAGTTGGCATTCTCTTAACGACAAGATACTTGCGCACGGATTTAGCAGCTACGAAACAAAGAAGCCTGGCATAGCTTCTAAAAGTTTTAAGTTATCATACCATACGAAACACGATAAAAGGAGAAAAAAGAATTCTAATCGAATTCCCAGAAGAAGAAAAACTACCCTGACGGAATTAGTGATTACCACATACGAAAGACCCTTATATAAAAATTTAAATTACATGAAACGAGGTCTACTCATTATCACATGGACTACTAAGAACAATAGTTTTGTACATTTAACCTAGTATGTAGAAGGATCACCATCCTCAAAAAGCATTAAACAAACATCTCGCAGACCGCATAATTGTTCAGCAATCTAATAGTAAAATTTCTCCATTTCATTCACATAATTATCACATAATTATCAACCTTTGGGCTTTGCCACACTCGATTGCCTCAAATTTCACATAATTATCATTCGTCAACCTTGGGCTCGGGCCTCGATTGCCTCAAATTTTACATGATATCTGTAACTTCAGTATATTAAATAGATATCAAACACTTCTTGGAACATTTATCAGTTCTGGTGGAAACGACATTACATTTCAAGTACCCCATTTCTGCAGGGCTAAAACTCATAAATTACATATGAAAAAACACAATCAATTGCCAATTGTCAAATGAACCAAGTTCTTTAAGAACACAAAAGGGAGGAATGTAGACAACAAAATGGGTCTTCTGCGCCTGATCACCTCAGATGAACACCATTCCTGAGAACTATTTATAGGGTTATACTAAGCAATGGGTCAAGAATTGCAGAGGTTTGCGTCTCCTTTGGCACCAGAAAAATGATATGCTGTTGATAACCGAATAAGAAAGGGTAGCATAAGAAGTAACCATTGCTTAGATGTGCATATTACTCCAGATATCAGCTAGAACTGGAAAGTGAACAGCTAGCAGATTCTGCAATCCAAATGATCACATTTAGGACCTGCTCATTGTAGAGACAGCTCTCAATTATAATTAAAATTTCGCCAACCACCACCATGTGCTGGATCTTTCACATCCCACAAAAAAGGGCTGTAAGAGAATCAGGACCAGAAACCCTCGGATATGGTTATAATGCTCCTCATCAATTTAGAAGTGAAAAATTCTTCAGAGAGCCATAATCGAGAAATTCTGCTATCAATTAACTTTCTGACTATATTCTGCAAGTCAGTGGACAACAAGCAAATATTTACTTGACACGCCAAGCCTGGTTTGTACCACTACCACCAGCCCACCATAACAATAACTCGACTTTTGTTGCATTTAACTGCCATTAGCAGTAAGGAATTGGAAAAGAAGAAGTCAAGCTATCTCTCCTTCCTCCAATTCTTCATCCACGAGTAAAACGTTACTCAAATATGTACAGTCCTGTTTTTCCCCCAGATCCTTCTAGTTCATAGATGAAAGAAACAAATCAAGATCTGAGTATGTATCATCACATATATCTGCGACATTTTCATTAAGAAATTCACTTACAAATGATTTGGCACTTTGGCCTTCTGATAATACAGATTTGTTAGTCTCCCTTTTTTCCGTAGATGACTTGAATGCTATCTCTCCTTCCTCCAATTCTCCTTCCACAGGTAAAACATCACACAAGTATGAACAGTCCTCTTTTACCCCCAGATCCTTTTCTTTCATAAATGAATGAACCAGATCAAGATCTGAGTATGTATCATTACATATATCTTGGTCATCTTCATTAAAATGTTCATTTACAAATGATCTGGCACCTCTGCTCGCTACCAATTTGTTGGTCTCCTTTTTATTGGCAGCTGACTTGGATGCAACATTTAAGTTGGTATAATTCAAGAGATCTGAAACGTGTGGGTCTAAAGATCCACCATCTTCTATATCCTCCTCCTTGAACATCACTCCCTTGGGACTTCGGCTATCACAATAGAGCTCATTTTGCTCCACTCTTAGAGGGACAGAATCTTTGATTACTTCAAAATCACAGCTGTGTGACGGCAGGAAAACATAAATGACAGGGTACTCTAGGATAACCTTACTGGCTAGTTGTTCACGCAGCGGAGCCTTTATATCCAACTGATAAAAAGGTGATTGTGCGCCCTGCCACCAAACAAAGTAATCAGACGCCCTACATTCCCTTTGGCAGTATTAACTAAAAATAACCCATTTGAAGATGTACCCAATATAAAAATAGTTATTAAAAAATAAAAAGAAAAGCATGTCTCAAAAAGAAGAAAAAAACAACGAAAAAGAAATTACATAAAGCACACTACTTGTGGTTTGGCATTGTAAACAAAATTTACCCCCAAGGAAAAGGAAATGGAACCAGCCTATCCAAAAGAGCTGATAACAGCCACGAACATAATTATATGAAACAAATTCCAAGAAATCAGAAGAGACCTTAGGATTTTTGCAGATGAAAAGTTTAAGAGAATCCAGTGGCTCTTCACAAAATTGCCTCAATGGATGATTCCAAGGGCCTGGTTTCAAATGATTCTCAATCACGGAGCAGAGGCTTGTGTCTTCATGTACTCTGCAACAAAAAGCAATTAGTAAGTACTGGAAAGTTCACCAAGACAGTGTGTAGATCAATATTATGTAGGCCAAAACAAAAGATGAAAACTTCAGGAACCAAAAGGGAAAATACAATTAGTCATGAAGGGTGTCTTTTTATTTTTATTTTTTGGAGAAAGGCTAAGTATAGTCAAGAAGGATGTTTACCCATGATCAATCAACACAATATCTGTCAAGTGAAAACGCCATTCAATTGTCCAAGATATGAACTTTTTCCTGGGGAATAAATAAGAATTTGTTAATCATAAAACACCTGAGAATGTCATATGCATAAGATAACAAAAGCCCAGATGGTAATTTTTAAGAGCAAAAGGGGGAAGCACGTGATAAAAAGAAAGCTGAAGATAAGTTTGATGATAGAGTAGTAATAATAATAACAAACAAGGCAAACTGATGTTGCTAACAATGAATCTGGAAGAAAGGAAAAATGATTAACGGAGGCTCACATTTAAACCAACTGGCTATAAACAGAAGCCTTGTATTTCTCATGAAGTCCAAGATGAGAACAACTAGAAATCCACAGAAGAAAAAGGAGATATTTTCCAAAGGCATATGACATATGGAATAATTTTACGGATTAAAAAAAAAGTTGAAGCAGGAACCAATTCACCAAGTTGTTGGCTTAGGGGATGCCAAACCAAGTAATGTGAAGGGCGCTTGCTTCTGTAATTCTAGCAAGCCGTATAATGACAACTACTACTATTATTATACGCCTCAATCTCAAACAAGTTGGTGTCAATTGTATGAATCCTCACCGACCCTGTTTATCCAATTATATTCATCCCAGGTCAACATCATGCAAAATAAAAATACAAATAAAATGTATTAGAGGTTCTCTATATTTAACTGGCAAAAAAAACTACACAGGGCTAGAACACTCCTAGAAAGCCGTATAATCATAGCACAAAAAATATATATTATGTGCACAATGAGATCATCCAAAACATGCATTATTACTGCAACTTTATGGACTTCAGACAAGAAAAAGACTGACAAACAAATATAGGCCTCCTAGTCTCAAAATAATAAAGGATATCCATATGCCAAGCATTCCACCATTATACATATGAAATGTATGCATCATTAACTCAAAGCACAAGCCGACTCCACGAGACCAAACCTTTTATTGTAATAAGTTTGATTTTTCTCTCTTCTCGACATTCCGCTTGATACAAAGAGTAATTTGGTCTTACGATTCAAACCAGCTCGCAGAAGATTCTTCAGATGTAAAGGAAGCCTAAAATGAGAGTAGCCACATAGCTTCTGTCTCATTCTTTTAGCTGATTCAGCAACTCTCTTAACATCCTCAAGCATGTTATAATCTGCCAAAAGAAAAAGTTTCAAAAAGCATTCATCAATTGGGAAAAAAAAACAGCTTCCAAAAGCATATCATAACAGAAGAAGATTTTCACCATTGTTGAGACTTCTTCCCAACTAATGGAATTGCCAAAGGCTCATTTAAGGCACGCTTAAGCCTTGAAGCTCAGAAAAGCTAGAAGAGGTCACTTTGCCTCGCTAAGTTGCACTTCAGTGTAGGCAAGGCACTAAGGTGTGCGTACTCATTGCGCACGAGTTCTATCTTGAATCAAGCGGTACTAAACAACAAATATAACAGGCAAATAAGTTCATTAGTTAAGAAAAACATTATGAATGAATTTGTTACTTTTTCTAAGTCTTAAATTACATATATATTTTTATTTTTATTTCCCATCATGCTTTTTTTTTTTAACTAAAGCCCACACTTAAATTGACCTTTGCAGTTATAGCCCCAATAGACCTAGAGAGCTTTTTAGAGCTTTTCGCCAACACGGACAACGAACTAATGCCTCCTCATAGGCAGAAAGGGAGCTAGGATTTGAAGCTTATGGGTTCGGAATTCTAGTCCGTTCAAGTTACGTCTAAATTACTAATTTATACATATTCAATGGATTTCTTAAGAAAAATACAGGATTTTGACCAAAGTTACTGGGTTTGGCCGAATCCGTAACTCTTATGCTTGCTCCGCCCTGCTCATAGGTGAAATAGATAGATCCCACAGAAAGAAGCATATTTACAAGACTGAATGGGACGTTTCACATAAAAACTCTTAGTGAAACCTCCAAATTGGAAAAAAAAAGGCATTTAAAAAGATTAATAAAACTGGAATGAATAAACCTATCATTGTCAAAGGGAAACTAGCTTATTACACAAACTTCTTATAAACTTGACCTTGCTCAACTTTTGGAGGGAATTTTTTTTTTTTTAAGTACTTTGGAGCAAAAGTAAGCAGCATGCCAAGGGTTCCACTTTGGCGGAAAAAGAAAAAGATTAAAAAGAAAGAAGAAAGGGCCTGTGAAACCAAACTATCAGGTTCCCATCGCAAAGCTTCCAATATTTTCAGTAACAACTTCCCTTTTACATCTTCTCCACCTATATTAACAATTTCAGTAACTCTTTTGCACTCATGTTACTACGGCAAGAATATCTTCAACCTTGATGAAGCAAATACATCCTACCGAAGCAGTAGCAGAGCCAGAAATTTATACATGGGGATCCAAAAAGAATCTGGAATATCACAATTGGGATTTGAATGTATGACCTAAAGCAACTTTTGAACCCCATTTACCACTACACTTGAACTTCTTGTCGTGCCAAGGGGATTCAAAGTGAGACTGAATTTAGAAATTATATTGTATAGACTTTCATGCAAAAAGCAAACATTCATAAAGGCAACGAGTTTCAGAGAAAATCCTAAGCAATCATAACAAGTACAAAAAAGGGAAAAAAAAAGAAACTTCAACTACAGAGGATGAAAATTCACTATTAAGAGTAAGATATAAACCTGATAAAAGGATGTTATCGTTGAATTGGGACAAAGGGACGACATCAGCGAGCGATCTTTTTCCAGTACAGCCAGTTCTTTCCTTGTGGGATTTGACACAAGGAAGGCTACAAGTGCGTATAGAGCAAGCAGGGCATTTGTATTTCCATGAATTTGACTTGCACTCTTCGCATTCACTTGATAGTACGGGGTTAAGGTAAGGCGCTGAAGCAGATGCCTCTTTCTCGTCCATTGCGCAGATTAGCCTCTGATGGTTGTTGCGTTTAGGGTTTATCGGGGTTTTGGTAGTGCAGCCAAGGAAGAAGACGTCCGTGTTCAAGCAACGGCGTTTTAGATTTAGGCCTTCACTAAAACACCGTCGTTTAGGAGTGAAAAAGGCTTTTTTCTTTGAGAAAATGACTGACTATGCCCCTCAAAATTTTAATAGCCCATGTTTTTCCCATTTACACGAAATGTCCCTCCGACCCAAAAATATTACATCTAATAACCCAAAATATCTATTTTGTATATTTTTTTGTATAGTGACAGTCTATTTTGTATATATTTTGTATAGTGACAGTGTATTTAGTATAATTTTTTGTATAGTGACAGTCTATTGTATATAAATTGTACAGTGACAGTCTATTTTGTATAATTGTAGTCTTTTTTGTATATTTTTTGTATAGTGACAGTCTATTTAGTATATTTTTTGTATAGTGACAGTATATTTTGTACATATTTTGTATAGTGACAGTCTATTGTATATAAATTATACAATGACAGTCTATTTTGTATATATTTTGTATAGTGACAGTCTATTTAGTATATTTTTTGTATAGGACAGTCTATTTTGTATATTGAAGAATCACTAGATATGAGGAGAGAAGGTGGGTAAGGAACTTCAAGCAAAATTGAAGAAGCTTGCGTGAAAATCTCAAGCTCTGATTCTATGCTATGTAGGACACATATAAAAATGTATATGGATATTCTCTTTGCACATGTATGTTCATTCATCTATACAACCACAGATAGGCTGGAAAAGGACCCATAAGCAGCCCATATCATATCTAAAATAGAGTGTTCAAGAAAGTTTACAGATCATGTTTTCTACAACTGCAAAACTTGTCCAACTCTCTCCTTGCTCAATTCTCAGTTGCCCTTCTTCTTTATCCTTGTCATCTCATGTTGCCACATCACTGTGTTACTTTTGTAAAAGCCCAATGAGTCCACGTGACTTAGGCATCTTTAGAGGCCCAACACCGAATTACGTGGCACCACAAATATCCACACCCATTTTCTCTTCTCCCCTTCTTACCCTTACCCCATGCACTATAAATGCCCGTTAATACTTCAGTGCAATTAAATCAATTGAATTTCTCAACCCACATTCCCATGCTCACGTCCTCCATCTTAAACAACTACAAGTTAGGGAGCTTTGTTAGATATTTCATTGAACTGATACAGGCGGAGGGGAAGCGAAAATTTTGTGCCTACCTTTAAGTTTTTGGCTAGCTATTATAATTAGTTTTTGGCTTCAAATTGCATAATAGATTTGTGGGCTAGATATTATCAAAAGTTTCAACCGAGCAGCTAAAAGTGAAATTGTCTCTTTTTCTTTCTTATACCCAAAATATATTCTACTTGTCCCTTAGACCCGTAAAGACTTAATTGATCTTAGACTTCACAAGCTTAGATTAGTAGAGACATAACACTACGGATAAGCCTATGGTACGACCTCGGGATGCACATGAATTCTCTTGTGAGAGTGAGTGATTAACTTTTGTTCATAATGTTTTTAACTTATATTTGAAACTCTTGATTTGAATGTGTGGACTACATACTCTCTTGTTCTTTGGCGAGGACACATGGTTCCATGACAGATAGGTAACTTTATTAAACTTCTCTTGTTGGGGTGAGTGTGCAAGTCGAGAGTGCTTATTGACAACGAGTTGGTCTTTGAGGTTGGGCGATTATGGGCAACTTGTTTGAGTGTTTTGAATTATTCACTTATGTTTTGGCATGTGAAGGTTGGGAAGTGCATGAATGCGGATGCAATGGCTTAATTATTGGTATCAATCATAGTCATAGGTGTAGTGCATTGAATTGCTAAATGCTCCTCTGTTGTATGATATCTTGTGTTGCGTGTTTGGGTTAACAAAGTGCTAGGTTGCTCGAGGACGAGCAAGAGCTTAAGCGTGGAGTGGTGATGTTTGGCTAAAATTCTATATTTTTGCATGTAAATTGCCTTGCATTATGCCTCGACCTTGTTAAATTTAGTGCGAACATTTGTTACTCAAGCTTAATAATGGTGTTTATATGTGTAGGGGGTCAATCGAAGGTGATATGGGAGGATTGTGCGTAAACTGAAGCTAAAATGGAAGAATTTAGAGGGAGTAAGATTTTTGGCATCCAGGTTTGAGCCATGCCCCGTTCAAAACGTAAAAGACAGCACAAGACAGAGTTGGGCGCCCAACTTTGCGCCAGTCGCCCTTCGTGGCGCCCAAGCGAGAAACTTTTCCTATTTCATCTAGGACTTGGTAGTTTGGACCCTATTGTCACGACCCAAAATCCAACTAGTCGTGATGGCACTTAACCCAACCCGCTAGGTAAGCCAGTTAATCACTAACCAATTTCAATAATAATTAATAAAGCAATTAAGCAAAGAAATTATCTAAATCTTATACATTCCCCGAGGACTGGTAGTACAAATCATGAGCTTCTAAGAATAGACTTTACAAAGCTGGTATGAAATAAATATCCCATCTGTTTGAAAAGTACATAAACAGATTTTTATAAAACTAAGGCTACCATGAACAAGAGGCAGCTACAACCGGAACGCAAGTTGTCTTCAATTCCAGCTCCCGTCAAGCACAGCAACATCAGCATCCAATATCTACAAGCAAGGTGCAGAAGTATAGTATGAGTACAACCGACCCCATGTACTCAATAAGTAACAAACCTAACCTTAGGTTGAAAGTAGTGACGAGCTTGTACCAAGGTCGGATCCAACACCAATAGCCAACAACAGTCCATAACAACGTAAAGTAAGTAATACAAGAAGTAACTCAGAGATAAAATGCTCAACAAAATCATGATTTCTGAAAATAGTTCTGCCTTTCAAGTACATTAGTGAAAACCTAAATCGTTTACCGAAGTTGCCAAAAATATGAATAAGTTTGAAAACAGTAATTTTCCCAAAAATCCTTTCAATAATAATTAAGATGTTTCATTTTCTTTCCAGATAGCCAGAGTAAAACCAATGCATCACTATGCCCATATGTCAACATGTGTGAGAAGTCATGAATGACGTGATACCGTACATCATGAGGAAAATACATCCCTATGCATGTATGTCATGTGTGCATGTCAATGCAATGTATCTCAGAGATAAACTCATGTACTCACACTCTCAGAGTACTCAATCTCACTTTCTCACACATTCCACTCATCGTGCTCAATCACTCGGTATTGTATATGGCCAATCCGGCCCAAGAAAGATCCATCCCGGAATATACACATCAACTGATCATCAGTCACTCGGTACCAAGTAGGGCCAATCCATCCCATGGAGAAGATCCATCTCCAGGTATATAATGCTTCGGACAAGATCCATGTCCAGGGAAGATCCATCCCTCAATAATAACAATCGCGCTCATTGAGGGTGTATGTAGACTCCGGAGGGGCTCCTTCAGTCCAAGCGCTATAATTCGCACGGACAACTCACTTACCATAGTATCAATATCAGAATCAATCAGGCCCTCGGCCTCACTCAATCATCAATCTCTCCAGTCTCTCTCTCACGGGCTCACAATGTCATGAAACTAGCCCAAAAATGATGTTATAATATATCAATAAATAACAATAGAGACTGAGATATGATATGCATATGAATGTATATGACTGAGTATGTAATGCAACGAAAGCAGATAACTCAACAACATAAATGACCTCGGTGGGTCCCAACAGGATAAGCATGTAGCCTAAACATAGTTTATAGCATGAATCACATTTTGATAACTCTAGTACGTAAAGATTTCATGATTTCAGACAAGTTCAAGTAACTACACAGTACCACATAAATGACGGAGTCACAGCTCACACGGTGCACGCCCACACGCCCGTCACCTAGCATGTGTGTCACCTCAACACCAAACACATAACACGTATATTCAGAGTTCATACCCTCAGCTCTAAGATTAGAAGAGTTACTTACCTCGAACAAGAAGAATCCAAATACTGAGCAACCCAAGCGATGCTCCAAAATTGAGATCCCGCGCATTTCGACCTCCTAACGGCTCGAAACTAACCAAAAATAACTCAAGCACATCAAACAATGTTAAAGGAACCAATCCCGATCGATAAAGATCAAATCTTGAATCGAAAGCCCAAAATTGGCCAAAAGCCCAACTCGGGCCCGTACCTCAGAACCCGACAAAATCTACAAAATCCAAACACTCATTCAATTACGAGTCCAACCATACTAGTTTCACTCAAATCCGACTCCAAATCGATGTTCAAAACTCAAAAATTCACATTATGAAACTTTAGGCTAAAACCCTCAATTTCTCTTTAAGATTCATCAACCAATTGCCAAAAATGAAGATAGATTCGTGGAATAAGATCAAAACCAAGTGTAGAATACTTACCCCAATCTTTGTGATGAAATTTGATCCAAATATCGCCTCAATTCGAGTCCCACATCTCAAAATATGAAGAAAAACCCAAAACCCTCGATTTATAGCTTCTGCCAGCATTTTCACACCTGCGGCACATTAGCCGCTTCTGCGGCGTCGCTTCTGCGACATAACCTCCTCTTCTGCAGAATCAGTTGACAACTCGACCCTCGCACCTGCAGATAAAATATCCGCTTCTGCCACATCGCAGGTGCGAGCCACCATCCACACCTGCGAAATACCTCGCTCCTGCGCTCCATCACTTCGCACCTGCGCATCCACATGTGCGCCCAAATCTTCGCTTCTGCGGTCTTCCTCACCCAGCACTCACCTCGCTTCTGCAATGCCTTTGTCGCTTCTGCGGCCATCGCACTTGCACAAAACCAGCTGCAGGTGCGATCACACCAGAACCAGCAGCCTTCAGCAATGCACTATGCAACGAAAGTGATCCGAACCTCGTCTGAAACTCATCCGAGCCACTCGGGACCCCGTCCGAATATACAAACAAGTCCAATAACATAACACCGACCTACTCAAGGCCTCAAATCACGCATAACAACATCAAAATGACGAATCACACCTCAAATCTAACTTAATGAACTTTGAACTTCAAACTTCCACAACCGATGCCGAAACCTATCAAATCACGTCCGATTGACCTCAAATTTTGCACACAAGTCCCAAATGACATAACGACGCTATTCCTATTCCCGGAATCATAATCCGAATCCGATATCAAAAAGTCCACTCTCGGTCAAACTTTCCAAAAATCCAACTTCTGCCATTTCAAGCCAAATTCCACTACGGACCTCCAAATCACAATCTGGACGCACTCCTAAGTCCAAAATTACCCAACGAACCTACCGAAACCATCAAAACTCCCTTTCGGGTTCAAATTCATAAAAAGTCAAACTTGGTCAACTATCCCAATTTAATGCTTCAACAATGAAATCCATTCTTCCAATTCAATTTCGAATAACCTGAAAACCAAAACCGACGATTCAAATAAGTCATAATACATCATACATATCTACTCATGCCTGTAAACTACCGAGTAAAGTGAAAATGCTCAAAACGACCGGTTGGGTCGTTACATTCTCCCCCACTTAAACATACGTTCGTCCTCGAACGTGTCCAGAGTTGTTCTCAAAGTCATCAAACCGCCGTGTAACCTTACCATGCACATACCTGGGGGTGATCTCACGTCACCTTATCTCATATAGGTCTGATAACACAACATAACTGAGATTTTCTTAATTAAACTTAGCCCACAAGCCTTAGAATCCAATTTCCAACATCCGAAACTTTCTATAAGATCAGAATCTCGCATTAACACTCTATATAAGTCTGAACAAGCTGTATCAAGCCATAATCATAACCCAAGATGTAATCCCATGATATATCTCATAACTCAAATACTCATAGCAATGATTTCTAATCATAGCAGCTGTCCAAAACAACCCAATTCCGGTAATAAACCTCATGTCAAGCAAGACTCTATTCTAAAACCTTCGTACCCTACCGATGATGAAAGAAACACGTAGAAACTCATAACCATTCATCAGATCCACCAGTCATGGAGCTCCCTCTACTTCAACAAGAACTATAGCCAATTCCCAAGCCGACTTCTGATATTTTCCTTCCAACCATGTTGTAATCTATTCCGATAGTATCCATTCTAGGTCCAATGACCTTATCTCATTCAATACGACCACTCTAGTGACATGACACACCCATATAATCTAAAGCCACAACCGGTGCAATCCGTGCACCAATAAGCAATATTCCAAATATACTCAATCACGAAAATGACTCAAAAAAGAGAACCGTCCCGCAAGCTCAACGGGTACCACCACAACGCAATGCTAAGAACCTATCACACACCGTAGAACCATAACACATGAATCTAACACAAAGGATCATATCTCAACATAACTCTACCGTAATGCGCGACCCTATCCAAATACTGATCCATATGAAATACCTCAGCCACTATGCTCAAAATCAATAACCACGTGCAATCTGACATCAAGTACTCAAAGTACATGACCATAACCACAGAGAAGTAAATGACACAATGCCATACAAACCCGAAAGAACATAACCAATGCGCAATCAATCATGCATCACCCAAATACCCATCTCGCGCAAATTCCGCTATAAGGCCCCAATAGAACTGCACCATGTGTGCATACAACCTACGAATCACAACCCCTCGTAGCATAGAAGAGTAACTCACAGAATATATCAGAACACGAATAAGCTCAACACCAACCGAATGGCACATCCCTCAACAATAGCAGTACAGAGTCGACCAGTCTGACCTGGTGTAGAATACAAATACTTATTGGGCTTATCAATGAATCCCAAATCAACTTTGACCACCCACAATAGATAAATAATCCTCCAAAGGTCCACAATGACTGAATCATAACACTTACTATCATCTGGCTAGCTCTGGCCACAACTTCACAGCCCACAACTATGAAACAATCTGCTCCTGAAAACTCCTGGTTTCCAAATCCATAGAACACACGAATCACCATTTCTAATTCTATATCCACCGCCCGAATGTCTAACACATCTCTCATATACGATCATCCTACGAGGAATACTTCTAAAATTCTTCCTTGCCACCTAGCAAAATTTGAATATCAGTAGTGGATCAACCAGGAGAGTGCCGCAGTACCAGTGAAGTATCCATAAATCAAAACACATTGCCCTTCTTAAATGTATACTCTCATCAAGCCATACCGATTAGTAATATCATTTACCTAGTCATCCAAAACCATCCATGTTGCCTACGAATTTATGCCTTTCCCTTCCAAACTGAACTGTGACCTTGCACATGCAATATCAATCCTACACAGCACACCATACCTATTATGCCATCATATGAAAAGTACGAATATCTCAAATTCAACCTTGAGTCCTAAGCAGAATACACTTTCGATCAGTCAGAAACCTTCCATTGGATCTCATCCAGGAGAAAATCATAATACGCCACATGCTGCACACACTGGTAGGAAATTATACTCCTCGAACCTTGGTAGAGACCATTGAGAACTCTCCGAAGTCCATTTGCACATAACCAAGCTATCAGAACAGAATCTCTCTAACTCAACCCATCCACGCAGGTCGCCACACCCAAGAGCATTGCTACGAAACACCTGTGGAGACTAGCCACATCATAAGTACCCAAAGAACCGATTATATCCATTACTGTGCTAATCCAACCTACTACCAAGTTGTCCTAACTCTACGAGTTCTTTCCTAATTACCTTCAAATTGATAGTTCTCCTCGCCATAATACCATGATCCTCAACCAAAATTCACAACACAAGAGACCCTAGTATAAAACCATAACTCCCTAAGGCTCATAAGCCGCTGACTTCCTTCTTAAGCACCCCAAAGCACCACAACCAAGACACCCACTCTAAAGAGACCTTATGTGAACCTAAAATTATTTCCTTCACCTTCTTAATACTGAAATGCATAATCCACAATGATATAAAAATGCCACAAGTCTCGACACCATCCAATGCAAATAACAGATACTAGCCATATACCAATCTGAAATTCTCAATTGCTACATATAATTCTTGAATCCATTAGAACCATTCTCGAGAGTCATCCACTCTACTCAAATCTCAATTGCACCGCCCCAAATGGGCCAAACGACTGGTGCCCCATTGGCACGACGACACCCAAAGGAGTAACCCCACCTTTAACGCGACCAAGCAAATTCCTACTCCATGCACACTACATCTTTCACGAATAACCACTCAATCATTCCATGATTCCCATATACCCATAGAGTGTAATACAACCCATATCCAGAAATCTCCTTACTCGAGTCATCCTCAATCTCAACCCCCCCAGTCATAACTAATTCACCAGTATACCTCCAGCCGAAACCAATACAACACATAATCCTATAATCAACTCGTCGATAGCAGACTCCCCCACTTGGCTCAAAGCCATAGAACAAAACAATCGATAACATTACGATACCCATACTCTATTAGTGCCAAAATCCCGCACTGAAATTTAACTAAATCCTTCGTAAGCTCTTGTAACACAAACCATATAATACCTCAAATCATCTGCAAATCTCGCATTCATCCTCGTGATAGTCAGGTCAACTGTTACAACTGATCCAAACTCCAATCGCAAAAATATACCCCACTGATAGAAAAGAAAGCCTCCACACAATATTATAAAAATCACACATCCGTAGATTACCTTGTAGGATATAACCCACCTACCTAGACTCAAACTGACATCTCTTTATACCCTTTCACAGCTACAACTACTAAGCAATCACTTAATCTTCCTGAGTCTGATCTCGACAATAAGACATGAGAGCATATTTTGTTCCAGCATTAAGCAACAGAAAGGATCCTTCAATGCACTCATACTCGAGACTGTACGTCACATCAAATGAAAATCAAGCACCCAATGGCCCCTCCTTTACATTTCAAGGAAACACTTCTCGTCGCATTCAAATCGTCTTAACACATCCCACAGTCACATCATACTCATCACAAAGCCATTCTACCGCTCATCGAGCCACAAATTCCATTCGTAGGGACATTACCAGACATATGAGTCCAAATGTAAAAGTTACAACTGAAGCTACCGAGCTTAAGCTGTGGTCTAACCATGGCCTCAAGTCCTCTAGACTGGCCCATCATCAAAACATAGAATACACATCTCAAACCTCGTTCATAGAATCACAAGTCGGCGATGCACAGCTGATACCGAGTGCTCATGTGCACATGCGAATGCGTGGAAGGAATTCAAAGAGTTATGTCTCAAGCTGAATCAATTCCGCACGATAAGGAAAGAAAGATAGGAAGTATATATCTTAAATGCCCTGTAGTCTCTCGAAGATAGGTATGGACATCATCATACCGATCCGCAAGACTCTACTAGATACTTGCTTATGACTTGTAGCACCTATGAACCTAGAGCTCTAATACCACCTTGTCACGACCCAAACTCCAACTAGTCATGATGGCACCTAACCCAACCCACTAGGTAAGCCAGTTAACCACTAACCAATTCCAATAATAATTAATAAATCAATTAGACAACAGAAATTATCGAAATCTTATACATTCCCCAAGGACTGGTACTACAAATCATGAGCTTCTAAGAATTAGAGTTTACAAAGCTGGTATGAAATAAATACATCATTTGTTTGAAAAGTACATAAACAGATTTTTATAAAACTAAGACTACCGTGAACAAGAGGCAGCTACAACCGGAACGCAGGTACGCCTTCAATTCCAGCTCCCATCAAGCACAGCAACATCAACATCCAATATCTGCACGCAAGGTGCAGAAGTGTAGTATGAGTACAACCGACCCCATGTACTCAATAAGTAACAAACCTAACCTTAGGTTGAAAGTAGTGACGAGCTTGTACCAAGGTCGGGTCCAACACCAATGGCCAATAACAGTCCATAACAACGTAAAGCTAGTAATACAAGAAGTAACTCAGAGATAAAATGCTCAACAAAATCATGATTTCTGAAAATAGTTCTGCCTTTCAAGTACATCAGTGAAAACACAAATCGTTTACCGAAGTTGCCAAAAATATGAATAAGTTTGAAATTAAAACTAAGGCTACCGTGAACAAGAGGCAGCTACAACCGGAACGCAGGTACGTCTTCAATTCCAGCTCCCATCAAGAACAGCAACATCAATATCCAATATATTCACACAAGGTGCAGAAGTGTAGTATGAGTACAACCGACCGCATGTTGTCAATAAGTAACAAACCTAACCTTAGGTTGAAAGTAGTGACGAGCTTCTACCAAGGTCGGGTCCAACACCAATAGCTAACAACAGTTCATAACAACGTAAAGCTAGTAATACAAGAAGTAACTCAGAGATAAAATGCTCAACAAAATCATGATTTCTGAAAATAGTTCTGCCGTTCAAGTATATCAGTGAAAACCCAAATCGTTTACTGAAGTTGCCAAAAATATCAATAAGTTTGAAAACAGTAATTTTCCTGAAAATCCTTTCAATAATAATTAAGATGTTTCATTTTCTTTCCAGAAAGCCAGTATAAAACCAATGCATCACTATGCCCATATGTCAATATGTGTGAGAAGTCATGAATGACGTGATACCGTACATCTTGAGGAAAATACATCCCTATGCGTGTATGTCATGTGTGCATGCCAATGTAATGTATCTCAGAGATGAACTCATGTACTCACACTCATAGAGTACTCAATCTCACTTTCTCACACATTCCACTCATCATGCTCAATCACTCGGTACTGTATATGGCCAATCCGGCCCAGAGAAGATCCATCCCATAATATACTCATCAACTGATCATCAGTCACTCAGTACCAAGTAGGGCCAATCTAGCCCGTTGAGAAGATCCATATCCAGGTATATAATGATTTGGACAAGATCCATGTCTAGGGAAGATCCATCCCTCAATAATAACAACCATGCTTATTGAGGGTGTGTGTAGACTCCGGAGGGGCTCCTTCAGTCCAAGCGCTATAATTCGCACGGACAACTCACTTACCATAGTATCAATATCAGAATCAATCAGGCCCTCGGCCTTACTAAGTCATTAATCTCTCCAGTCTCTCTCTCTCACGGGCTCACAATGTCATGAAACTAGCCCGAAAATGATGATATAATGTATCAATAAATAACAGCAGAGACTGAGATATGATATGCATATGAATGCATTTGACTGAGTATGTAATGCAATGACAACAGATAACTCAACAGTAGAAATCACCTCGGTGGGTCCCAACAGGATAAGCATGTAGCCTAAACATAGTTTATAGCATGAATCATATTTTGATAACTCTAGTACGTAGAGATTTCATGATTTCACCCAAGTTCAGGTAACTACACAGTATCACAGAAATGACAGAGTCATAGCTCACACGGTGCATGCCCACACGCCCATCACCTAGCATGTGCGTCACCTCAAGACCAAACACATAACACGTATATTCAAGGTTCATACCCCCAGCTCTAAGATTAGAAGAGTTACTTACCTCGAACAAGACGAATCCAAATACCGAGCAACCCAAGCGATGCTCCAAAAATGCCATCCCGCGCGTTTCGACCTCCGAACGGCTTGAACTAACCAAAAATAACTCAAGCACATCAAAAAATGTTAAAGGAACCAATCCCGATCGATAAAGATCAAATCTTGAATCGAAAGACCAAAATCGGCCAAAAGCCCAACTCGGGCCCGCACCTCGGAACCCGACAAAATTTACAAAATCCAAAAACTCATTCAATTACGAGTCCAACCATACTAGTTTCACTCAAATCCGACTCTAAATCGATGTTCAAAACTCAAAAATTCACATTATGAAACTTTAGGCTAAAACCCCCAATTTCTCTTTAAAATTCATCAACCAATTGCCAAAAATGAAGATAGATTCGTGGAATAAGATCAAAACCAAGTGTAAAATACTTACCCCAATCCTTGTGATGAAATTTGCTCCAAATATTGCCTCAATCCGACTCCCACATCTCAAATTATGAAGAAAAAAACCAAAACCCTCGATTTTAGCTCCTTCCGGCATTTTCGCACATGCGGCACATTAGTCGCATCTGCGGCGTCGCTTCTGCGACATTACCTCCTCTTCTGCGGAATCAACTGACAACTTGACCCTCACACCTGTGGATAAAATATCCGCTTCTGCGACATCGCAGGTGCGAGCCACCATCCGCACCTGCAAAATACCTCGCTCCTGCGCTCCAGCACTTTGCACCTGCGCATCTGCATATGCGCCCAAATCTCCGCTTCTGCGATCTTCCTCACCCAGCACTCACCTCGCCTCTACGACGCCTTTGTCACTTCTACATCCATCGCACCTACGCAAAACTAGCCACAGGTGCGATCACACTAGAACCAGCAACCTTCAGCAATGCACTATGCAACAAAAGTGATCCGAACCTCGTCCGAAACTCATCCGAGCCACTCGGGACCCCGTCCGAATGTACCAACAAGTCCAATAACATAACACAGACCTACTCGAGGACTCAAATCACTCATAACAACATCAAAATGATGAATCACACTTCAAATCGAACTTAATGAACTTTAAACTTCAAACTTCCACAACCAATGCCGAAACCTATCAAATCACGTCCGATTGACCTTAAATTTTGCACACAAGTACCAAATTACATAACGAAGCTATTCCAATTCCCGAAATTACAATCGGAATCCGATATCAAAATGTCCACTCCTGGTCAAACTTTCCAAAAATCCAACATCCGTCATTTCAAGCCAAATTCCACTACGGACCTCCAAATCACAATCCGTGCGCACTCCTAAGTCCAAAATTACCCAATGGACCTACCAGAACCATCAAACTTCCGTTCCGGGTTCAAATTCACAAAAAATCAAACTTGGTCAACTCTCCCAATTTAAAGCTTCAACAATGAAATCCATTCTTCCAATTCGATTTCGAATAACCTGAAAATCAAAACTGACAATTTACATAAGTCATAATACATCATACGGAGCTACTCATGCCCGTAAACTACCAAGCAAAATTCAAATGCTCAAAACAACCGGTTGGGTCGTTACACCTACACACTTCCAACATGTATAAAAGGGGTTCTAAACCTATTTTTTAGAGGTTTGACATTATTGGAGAGGAAAAAAGGCTACGGAAACACTATGAAGCAAGGAATCACAAGGGGTTTCTCTCTGTTATTCCTTAATTTGTATTTTTAATGCTTTTGAATATTGTCATGATTGTTAGTATGATTATGAGTAGCTAACTTCTCTTATCTAAGGTTTAATGGAACCTCTTGGAGGATGATTCATTATTGCATTTAATATTAATTTGCCATTGAATTTTCTCCACTTGTTCAACTACGGTATTATTATTGTTAATTGAAGGCCCCTCAATTGATTGTGCCTATTTAGTGTGTATTGCTTGAAAAAGGGTTGATAGTTAGGTAGTTGTTGAACTAATTGAACTAGATGTGGGTGGCATCATAGACAATCAAAACAACATAAATAATGGGAATGACTCGAAAAATTAGGGTGTGGTACCTCTTGCGCGAGAAGCAGTCCTTTATGATAGGGCACAACCCACCGCTGAAAATCTGGCAACCCCAATTGCAGTCCCTCAAATACAAGCAGAATCATTTCAAATCATGAATAATATGCTACATCTGCTGCAGAACAAGGGACTGTTCTTCAGGTCTCATATTGAAGATCCACAACAACACCTGAATTGTTTTTGTCAATTTGTGTCACTCAAAGGCAACCGAATGTGACACCAAAAAGCAATTAGACTATTATTCTTTCCATTTTAAGTGATTGGAGAGGCTCAGACTTAGTTAATTCACTCCCATAAACTCCATCACCCCTTGGGAGGAATTAGTCGAGCAATTTTTGAACAAGTTCTACCCACCTAATAAGATGCAAAACAAGTTGATGAAATATTAAGCTTCAAGCAAAAACCAACTGAAACATTGCAAGAAACGTGAGAGAGGTTCAAAGGGATGCTGCTTAAGTGTGGCATTCAGGGTCAAATATTGGGGAGATCCATATCCAAAACATAAGGCCTTCAAAATTTCTAAAATGGTTCGAAGGCTACCCTTGGCAAAGTTATAAAAAATTCTAAGTAAACACTTCGGGGAAAGCTTCCGGTCATACCAAGCCCCCACGAGTCTTAAGCAAAATAAAATTGAGAACGAACATTCTTCGAACCTCCGAACAAGACCTAATTATTATGTGCTAAGGCATCCAAAATTTTTGCAATCATAAAAGAAAAAGAAAAAAGAAACAAGCTTGAAAATTGCCAAAGGGAAAAAGCCTTGTATATATATATATATATATATATATATATATATATATATATATATACATAAATGTTTACAAAGGCCAAACGGCCTTAACAAAATGTGGAAGTACAAAAATAAAGAAAAATCTACAAGGCACCTAAGAAGCCTAATCTTCGCCAGAGCCCGCCTCGTCACCGGGGTCATCGGGGTCTTCCCCGTCCTCGGATCCGCCCGAACCCTTGGAATCTTCTTGATCCTCGGGGTACGCCAACTTCTTGGCCTCAGCCTCGAGCCTCTTAACATTTTCGATCTCGGCCGATAAATCGAACCCCTGAGCATGAACTTCCTGGTGAGCCTCCCTTCGGGACTGCCATTTCACATATTTGACAATGGCCTTTAGGCGTTCCTGAGCTGCCTCAGCATCGGCTTTGTACTGGGCCACCATCTCTTCAGCGCCGACCTTGGTTGTTTTCGCCGTATACTTGGCTGCTTCACGCTCCCTGGCAAGGGTATCCCGTGCGATAACGACCGAGCCTAGTTGGGATTGGAGGTCTTCGATTTTTTGAGACCGAGTCTCAGCTTTCTCTTTCATCGATCGAAGTTGGGCCTCCGCTGAGGCCAGCTTTTCCCGGGCAGTCTCCTTTTCCGAATCCAATCGCTCCATCTTGCCCTTCCACTCCTCGGCCATGGCCTTGACTTCGTCCATCTTAGCCCGGAGCTATTCCACCCGATCAATCGTCTGTTGGACCTATGGATTTTGACCGTTAGATACCATGTCTAGCTCATCATCACTAACTTCAAAGATTTTTACATGTTCCAACAGGTCGGCGTGTTCTTTTTAGGTTGCGTCCAACTCGGCTCGGAGGCTCTTCACTTCTCCTTCACGTTGCTCGCTAAGAAGCTTATACATGCCTCTCTTCTCAGCAAGCTCTTTGACTTCGGCCTCGAGTTGGCTCAGCTCATCCCGATACCGGAGGAAGGTTTCATAGTGGAGAACCGAGGCTTGCAAATACGAGAAGAGATAGTAGAATTATCAAGAATTATTTCAAATATTAGAAGAGATATTAGAATTATCAAGAATTATTAAGAATTACTCGGTTCAGCGCCTGTTGTGCTTTGTTGAACAGGCATGGCACGTCTACCACGTTCATTTTGGCTTGGTCTTCTTCAGTTACCAGACACCGAAGGTAACTGACTATCCCTACACGAGCAAAAAAGATCCGAGCATCCTCCGAAATAGTGATAACGACAGTCCGCTTCCGACCAGGATCCGTGCTCGGTGCGGGGAACCGATTGGTCAGTCTCGGGCTCAAGCTCGACCCACCATCCTCCGAGAGTGGACTTTTCCTCGGCACCTCTAAGTCACCCACGCCGGTAAAATCCTCCGGGGAGATGAGTCCACATCGTCAAAAAAGTCTCGGAGGGGATCATCTGCTCCATGGACCCCTTCATGGGATCGCTCCTTCATCGTTCGGGCTTCATCAAACATTGATTCTGTGAATGAAGGTGACCCCGAAATATCTATAACACCGGGTTAGGTAGGGTCGACATCTCGCAAGTCTTCGCCTCTTACTTCGGCATCACCCCTCAGTTGCCACCCATTCCTCCGGGATAGATGGTTCATGGGCCATGAAGATTTCATCCTCCTCGGGCTTGTCTCTGAGCCGGAGGAGTGATTCTAAGTCAAGCACTCAGGAGCTGGAGGTTTCCTTTGGCTTCTGAACCAGCCTACTTCTTATTTTTTTTTCTTCGAGGTCGGTGAACTCGAGGCCTTTTTTCTTTTCTTCTCCCCTGCTGTGGCTCCGGGTTATCCCGAAGCAGAAGAATCAGCAGGTAAGTCCTCGTCCCCAACCGAGGGCCTAAGATCGATAGTCTTAGGCAGACCTGCAAAAGAAAGGTAAAGAAAAAATAATAAGAACGTAATGCTAAGAGAAGAAGCCTAACTCAACCTACTCAGGAAAGGAATCTTACCATGAGAATGGGCCTCCCAACGGCCCTTCGAGAGTTTGCTCCACGAGCGCTCGGAGTAGGGCATCTATGAGACAATACCTTCGTCCCACTCCTTGAGTCTAGGGACAACATTCGGAACTCGAGCGATAGCTGCACCACCACGAATACCAATGAGAAAAAGAGAGATGAACACGAAATCAACATTCGAAGGAAAGTTTTACGTACGTGATGCATTCCACTTCTCGGGGAATGACATGAATTCGGCTAGGATCAAATTCCAGGTCCTCACTTGGACAAAACGACCCTGCCAGCCTCGATCCCGGTCCTCGTCGATACTCGAAAATGGGGCTTTGCTGGCCCGACGAACAAGCTTTATCAGTCCCCCTCAGAAGATTCGAGGACTGTATAAATGGAGGAGATGATTGATGGTGAAGGTGCATGAATCGACTTTATTTACAAAAAATCAGAGGAGGATCACGATCCTCCACAGTGAAGGATGAATTTGGCTGAGAGATACCTCGTACCTCTTGCAGAAGTTTATGATGACCAGATCCACCGAACCCAACGTAAAGGGATAAGTGTAGACACTTAGGTATCCCTCAACGTGTGTAGTAATGGACTCCTCAGGGTTGGGGACCACTATGTCTTTATCGGCCTAGTTATAGTCCTTTTGGACTAAGGGGAGATCATCTTCGATGATCGAGCAAATAAATCTCGATGCCTCCTTACACCGACCCTGTACCGAGGAGGGTTTCTCGACCTTGAAGTCATAAGCAACCGAACAACCCTCGGGAATGAACATCTTCAAGGGAGGTTCAGGAGCTGGTTCATCGATGACCACGTTAGCAGCGGATCTCCCGAGGTCAACCACATCGGAAGTAGTTTCATTGGTTCCGACAGTCGTTTGGGAGGTGGAAGCAACCTTTTGGAGAACAAATTTTGAGGTATTTGCCATTGTTATAAGGGAAATCTTGAAGGATATAGAAAAAGGTTGAAAGCTGGAAGCTCAGATATGTTGGTTTGATGGGATGATGAGTAAAAATTTCAAAGGAATCTCGAATAACGGAGGTAAAAATTCTAGAATGCGAAAACGAGTAGTGAAATCCTAAGGGTACGAGCGTAGACGGTTTGATGTAAAGTAAAAAATGAACAAAAGAGGGATTATTTATAGTGGTTCCACGATGTTTCGCCTCTAGGGACAGACACCATTATGACATGACTGATGAGACGTTTTAGGCTTTTGTCGTTTATGTCACGGTGTATTGAAGAAGGAATCGGGATGCTCATGTCGTTTCTCGTCAACTTACTTTCCAAGAAACGCGGGGACTATCTGTATATGGGTAAAAAACTGAGCTCTTGATACACTCCGACCTTCAACAGGGTAAAACGAGCTCGAGATATGATTGCGAAGGATAGGAATCGAAACAAAGATCTCATCGAGTCAGAGTCCGGGGGCCGATTGTCTGCTCTCGAGAATATCGGTGTCATGATTCGAGATCGATCCAAATAGTGAGAGGCTTTGGAGAACATTGTTGGGCAATCAAGCACGACTAACAGAAGGCCGTAATATCCGCGACCGGCCGGATATCATGGTGTATATCTCGGCACATATCAATGTAGAACCAGTAATCAATTAAATAGAGGATTTTTTTACCTTTTAATAGAGTTGTACTTAGAGTAAGATTCCCCTACTATATAAAGGGGTGGTCTGATAATTCATTAAATACATAGTAACATGCATTCCAAGGCATTATACTATTATTCTAAGCTTTTCCTTTCATTCATCAATATTTCCCACCGTGAGACCGAATCGAGGGTGAATATTTCAATAAAACTGGAATCATTATCCTCGCGTGGTTTGAATTTGCTATATTTTTATTTGTTCATTCTAACCCAATTTATCGTTTTGTATCAAATTAATCCGCGTATCCTTAAAATCACTTACAAATTTAATTGTTATCCGATTTTGAGGGTAAACACATATGTGTGCTCGTGGAGCAATAAAAGTGATAGCCATAACTACCATAAAAATATGAACTATGTGAGCAACTTTGGGGGACAGAGATAAGGTGGGCAGAACTGGGGACAGTAGAATCAACAGTATAGGTCTGCCCAACAGCAGTACAACAATAATAACAATCTTGGAGCTATACGACCACAGAGTTAAGTTGTGCCTTATCAAAGGCAACAAGAATACAATCAGCAGAATCATCTACTAGTTTATCAATAGCCTCAACAATAACAAATGGTGAGACAAGATGATGGGTTGTCCGAAACTAAAGTAATGTTGCAACAACTATTGGTTCCAATGAAAAAGAATGCAAGAGAAGATAGATGCGCATGACTCAGCTGTCAAGGGCATTGAGGTTCTATTATGGTAGATATCTATGTCTATTAATAATCGTCCTCAAGGGACGTTACCTGCGGACACATATATCAATGTGAAGCAGCAAGGCTTGAAGCAATTGATGGCTATGAGTCTAAGATATGGTAGAGATCTAGATTTTGAGCAAGAAATTGCTCGAGAAAGTGTACCAATTGCAACACTTGTGCCAGGACCACTAGAGGTAGATGAATCAACTAATTTAATTGAGGTAACAGTACAACAGGCACAAGAGGAACCAATCAAGGAAAAGGATATTGCAAAGGAAACTGAGAAAGTGCAAGAGAAGGTATCCAAAAGAGTACTTGAGCAAGAATTGACTCAAGTCACAGGAAAGAGGCGACCTCCAACACCCTTCCCATAGAGGTCGACTAAATATCAGAAGGATGAGCAGTACAAAAAATTCATGGAGATGTTAAAGCAAATTTAGGTGAATATTTCATTGATAGATGCCTTACGAGAGATACTAGGTTATGCAAGTTTGGCTTTTAAGACCTGGCCACTGTGACATTGACTCAGACTTGTAGTGTTGTTGTTACAAGATTTGTAGTTGAGAAGCTATCCAACCCTGGAAGTTCCACAGTGCCTTGCACCATTAGCAGCTACGCATTCGTTGAAGCGTTGTGTGATTTGGAGGCGAGCATAAATTTGATGCCCTTGTCTATCTATAAAAAGTTAGGCATTGGAAGAGCAAGTCCCACATCTATGTTACTACTGCTAGCTGACCGAACAGTGAAGAGGCCATCAGATATACTTAATGATGTACTTGTATAGGTTGGGAAGTTTGTGTTTCATTCATATTTTGTCATTCTGTACAGCTAGGTTGATGAGGAGATTCCCATAATTTTGGGAAGGTCATTCTTGGCCATAGGGAGAGCGCTGATTGATTATGCATTGGAGAGCTAAAGATGAGTTTGAATAATGAAGAAATAACATTTAATGTGAAAAATCCTATGTGGCGACCCAGTGAGTTTGCTAATTGCTCTCTAATTGAAGCACTGGATCTGATCACAGAGGAGGAAGATGAGACACTTAATGCAAAAGACCCATCTAGTATCCAGCCTCATAATCTTAGTAGAGGTAGATGGTGAGGACTTGGAGGAGTGGGTTTTGGCTCTTGAAGATCAAGGGTACTGGAAAAGAGAGCTCGAATTCGAGCCTTTTACACTTAGAAGAAAGAAAGACCCCGCCACCTAATCCATCAAAGGAAGAGCCTCCACCGTTGGAGCTAAAACCGCTACCATCCCACCTCAGGTATGTTCTTTTGGGAACTAACACAACTTTACATGTTATTATCTCATCTGGTATGTTATATGTGCAGGCAGAACAACTTTTGCAGGTTCTGAAGGAGTGCAAGACTGTAATTGGTTGGACCATTGCAGAGATAAAGGTGTCACGATCCAAAATCCCACCTCAAGCGTCGTGATAGCACCTAGTCTCTAAAACTAAGTAAGACGATTACTTACCACAATTAAGCAAATTTAACAATGATATTTAAATCAGAGAATTATATAAAATATCAAAATAAATGTGAAATAAGCCTACGCGGGAATAATCACTACAACCTCCCAAGAGTAGGTAATATAGAGTCACAAACTCTAGATGAATACATGGAAAGATCTCAAAGCTCGAAATATAATACTGTTCAAATAACAAGCTGACAGTACAATGAAAGGAAAGAACTCCAAGGGACTGCGACAACCAAGCAACTCTACCTTGAATCCTCGCGATCAATAAGCTAACTCTGCCTAAATCCGATATCTCCAATACCTGGATCTGCACAAAACATTTGCAGAAGTGTACTATGAGTACACCATGGTCGGTACCCAGTAAGCTTCAAGACTAACCTCGATGGAGTAGTGACCCAAGTCAAGACACCTACTAGTCAAAATAACCTGTGCAATATAGAAGTATAAAGCTAATAATGAAAGCAGGAATCAGTAAATGACAATAAGAATCAACATATGATATAAACAGTAAGGTAATACGAACACTGTGAAAGTTCCATCGAAACCAAATAAGGAAAACAAATAACAACCAATTAATCAAGTCGTTCTAACACAAGTGTCGCAACGAAATTACTCCGAGATACCTCATCTCATAATCACAAGTCACGAGTCTCAATCCATAATCATATGCTCACGACACCTTGTGCCCATATTTCTAATCACAACCGCACAGACAACTCACTTGCCAATACCTTAATCCGCTCGGCATGATCACAAGCTCATAATCACAATTCGCCCGGCGTGGTCACAGGCTCACTATCACAATCTACCCAGCGTGGTCACATGCTCACTATCACAATCCGCCCGCTATGGTCACAGACTCAAAATCAACATAAAAATAGATAATACAAGAATACATGGGCACGATCAATAAATATTAAGTTTCATACTCCTGAACTAGTATAAGTGTCATGCTACAATGTATGCTTGTGCGAGTGTACTATTACAGCCCAAGTCCACAAGTAATATCAAATACATCGAGTAGCTCATTGAAAGCAACATAACAAGTCACGTACATACACAAGGAAAATTACACTATCACACGAATATCGTCAACATAATGCCCCCATACCATCACACATCATCCCTGACATTGCCACCCTTATCTCTCCAATAGTCACCCGTATCACTCCACCCTGACAATATCATTAGCCACCCGTATCTCTCTGATAGCCACCCGTATCACTCCGCATAATAGCCACCCTTATCACTCCGCCCGGACAATAACACAATAGCCACCCGTATCACTCCGCCCGGACAATAACACAATAGCCACCCGTATCACTCTGCACAATCAATAACAGTGAGATGCCACCCTTATGCCCCATATAACAACAACAATGAGATGCCACCCTTATGCTCCTCATAACATCAACCAATCCACACAACAATTCATATGTGCTAACATCACAATAACACGACACATCAACTCATACCACAAGTACCCATAGGCCATAACCTTTCCAAAGGAACCAACAATATCAATATTTCCACAACAAATAGCCCCCAACACAAACACAATGTGTTTAGAATCTCAATAATAACAAAACGAACAAGAAAGTAACTCAACTATGAACAACACCCCATTTAAACACAACTTTAATTAAAATAGATTAATGACTTCCAATAACTTCAACTTCAATTAATTGCTTAAGGATAAACTCGATAATGAAGGTATTTCCATGAAATGGCAAACTTTGGATTCTAGTGTATGAAATAGACTAAAAATGAAAGAGATGGCACGGACTAGCAACTACGTCTAAATGCATGAGAATAACCCGGCAACAAAAGGATAACATGTAACAACAATTTCAATTAAGAGTAACTCAACAATAAAATAAATCACATAATGATAAAAGAGGTAACAACTTCTAATAGAGTATATAAGAGTAAACTTGACAAGTAATGGATGTGACATGTAACGATAACTTCAAATAAAGCATGTGATAGTAAACATGACGAATAAAAGATATAACATGTGCTATCAATTCCAATAAATACATGAAAGAAGTCTAAGAGTCTAAACCGGTCAATTTCCACATATAATCCCGAGTACACACTCATCACCTCGCGTACACGGGTTTCACATAACACAAATAGCACAAACAACTCAAATCCTAAGGGGTAGCTTCCCCACACAAGTTAGGCAAGATACTTACCTCAAAGAAGCCAAATCAATACTCTAAAATGACCTTCTCGTGTGAAACAATCTCCGGACGGCTCATATCTAGCCAAAATAACTTAATATCATAAATAAAAACCATAGAAAATAATTCTGGATAATAAAGCTTCGATCTTTAATGAAAACTAAAAAGTCAATCCCGGGCTCGCTCTTCGAATACGAGTCCA
This sequence comes from Nicotiana tomentosiformis, assembly GCF_000390325.3. Classification (NCBI taxonomy): domain Eukaryota; kingdom Viridiplantae; phylum Streptophyta; class Magnoliopsida; order Solanales; family Solanaceae; genus Nicotiana; species Nicotiana tomentosiformis. The sequence goes on from NC_090823.1 coordinate 42,990,547, forward strand.
TCCATACCAAAATTATCCAATTCCGACATCAAATCGGCCTTCAAATCCTCATTTTATATTTTTGAAAGTTTTACAAAAATCCTCAATTTCTCCAATTCAAAGACACATGGAATGGGTAAGCTAAGCAGGCATTACACTTCAACACATGTAAGTTCAAATGGTTATAGGAAAGTGCTAGGGCAAGCTTGGTATGTCTTATGGTGTACAAATGGCTTCAATGATGATCACTAGTCATGTTTTTGCTTACTAAGTTGATGTTGCATTCTACATTGTGGGTGCAACAATTGGTACATTATTAGAAATCATGGATTACAAATGCAGGATCTTACTGTCTAGTTTGGATCTGCTTGTGGCTGTGGCTATATATTGTTACACCATTGTCCAGTGTTATTAGCATGGTTACATGCTCAAACTGGAAATGGTGTGACAATGTATGGTCCGGTAAATGCAGGCAGGATATTGGGTACTATGTTGTTCTCCGTACCATCTTGGAGTACAAGTTTTGCTTCTTTGAGGTGCATTAGTACTGTACTCTTAAAGCTTCCTCCTAAGGATATCTACTATGTTATACACAGTTTCCAAGCAATGTTTAGGTCAATTAGCTGCTACATTTTAACATACATGGAGGAATTCAGAAGTGTTGCTATGTTGGATACTTGGACAACTTCAGAAGTTGGTGTTGTATATTGGAGATTCACATTTGCCTTATCCTTTGGATTGCAAAACTTGGTGCCTGGTGAGAGCTTTAGAGGTGTTACATTGAGGTTTTACCCTTGGCTTGTGGATACACACAACATCATACATTGGAGGCTGTCTCATATACTCTTTGTAATAGTTAGCATAAACTTATTAGATAGTAGTATCTTTTCATCGTCAAGCTTTGGTTTTAGACAATTTTTACTCTTTGGACCTTTGTTTTTGGATTGTTATATATACTAGTCGCAGTAAGCCCGTGCTGAGCGCGAGCCCAAATTCAAGGTCAAAAAGTAATACATATGATTAAAAAGAACAATTTGCATTATGTTTTTAAGTTTTCACCAAATATCTTATTTCTCCTGATAAAAACCAATCAAGTGTACTCAAATTATAACCAAGATAAATTTCAAATGCACCAGCACGTTTTCAGTCTTGTATTCCTTGTCAATCCCGAATTGATATACTATGTGTCATATTTAAGAGATTTGCTTAGAACTCGTATCAACACAACAAAGAAGCAAATCTAATTCCTCTATGTTTGAACTCACATGGCTTTAGTTTGCTGATTGCTACCTTTAAAATGCAAGGTTCTATTTTTATTTAGAGGTAAGATTAACGTGAACATCTTGCGACATAATCAATATAAATCTCGGGGTTCATATTTTTATTTAAAGGTAACAATATCTCATATATTTATGATCAAAATATCTTGTTGATGTTATATATATATATATATATATATATATATATATATATATATATATATATATATATATATATATATATATATATATATTGTCACGCCCCAAACTCGGGGAGCGCGACCGGCGCTCAACCGAGTGAACCCGGCCGAGCAAGCCTATTAGATTTCATTCTACCCAAACTTATCCATGAATAAAGAGGAGATGCAGTCCATTAATTAAACAGTGAAAATAATTTATTAACAACTCCCATTTCATTCCATTAGCAACTTCATTCATAATTTCTAAAGTATTACAAGTTTATAGATTTAATGAAAAACATGTTTTCCAAATAGCAACATTTCTAGTTCAATTTCCAACATCATACACCACCCACAACCTGTCTACGGAGCCTCTAAATATGACAGAAGAATAGTATGGAAGTGCCGGCAACAAGGCCCCGGCTATACCTCAATACACAAAGTATAAAATCAAGTGACATCGGGCCCGGAATAGAGTAGGGCTCACCAAAACCTGCTGAATAGGGAGTAACTGCTAACGAGGACCAAAGTTGCACCGCTGATGAATCACCTGCATCCATTGAAGATGCAACGCCCCCGGCAAAAGGGACGTTAGTACATATGGAATAGTACTAGTATGTAAAGCTAACTGTCCTCTTTCAAAATAGAATACCGATGTAAGAAAGGGAAATTCATAGAAACGTCAAGTCACAATCAATGATATTCAAATGCCAAGTTAAAACATAATAATTTCCAAAATATGAAGATAACATTGGGAAGTGATAATCAAACTATGATGATAATATTATTTTTGGTTGGGAGATCTTTAGCACCGATATACCACTGTTCACAATACCAATGTTCACAATACTAATAATCACAATACTGATGTTCACAATACCAATGTTCACAATACCATTGTTCACAATACTAGTGTTAACAATACCGATGTTCACAATACCAATGTTCACAATACCGATGTTCACAATACCAATATTCACAATATCAATGCCACCGTACTTTTAGCACGGAGTCCGATCACGACCCGATCGGCTAGGCTATCTCATTAGAGAAATCAATCACAATTACTATCAATACCAATAACACCATAATTTTAGCACAGAGTCTGATCACGACCCGATCGGCTAGGCTATCGCCTTAGAGAATCAACCACAATTATTATAAATACCAATACTACCATAATTTCTGCACGGAGTCCGATCACGACCCGATCGGCAAGGCTATCTCCTTAGAGAATCAACCACAGTTACTATCAATACCAATACCACCGTAATTTTAGCACAGAGTCCGATCACGACCCGATCGGCTAGTCTATCTCCTTAGAGAATCAACAATAATTACTATCAATACCAATACCACCGTAATTTTAGCACGAAGTCCAATCACGACCCGATCGGCTAGGCTGTCTCATTTGAAGACATCAACCAAAATCTTTATTTCAATTAAGAGGAATAATTTTATCACATCAATCTCATCCCAAATAAGGGGAATAATTCACAAAAATAACATAGGTGCAAATGTATTTACCTCATCATCTTTCACATTGTATAAATCTCCACTAGTATTTTCAACCAATAACAACAACGATATTTTCTTGGCTCTTTTGGCCATTCACAAGATTCTTTATTCAAGGCACAGTGGCCATATTTGAAATAGTAACGACCCAGCTGGTCGTTTCGAGAGTTATAGCCCCGTTTTCCCCATTTCTACTTATTTTTATGTTATTCAACTATATTATGTTATATCGGGTTAGTTGGTTTGGGTCTGGAAGGAACTCGGAGTGAAATGAGACACTTAGTCTCATAATTGAAAAATTAAGTTAGAAAAGTGGACCGGATATGGACCTATGTGTAAACGACCTCGGATTCAAATTCTGATAATTCTAATAGCTCCGTATGGTGATTTTGGACTTAGGAGCGTGTCCAGAATATTATTTGGAGGTCCGTAGAGGAATTGGGCTTGAAATGCTGAAAGTTTAATTTTTGAGAAGTTTGACCCGGGGGTTGACTTTTTGATATCGGGGTCGGAATCCGATTCTGAAAATTGGAATACCTCTGTTATGTCATTTATGACTTGTGTGCAAAATTTGAGGTCAATCGGACATGATTTGATAGGTTCCAGAGTCGTTTGTAGAAATTAGAAATTTTAAAGTTCATTAGGCTTGAATTGGGGTGTAATTCATGGTTTTAGCGTTGTTTGAGGTGATTTGAGGGTTCGACTAAGTCCGTATGATATTTTAGGACTTGTTGGTATATTTGGTTGAGGTCCCGAGGGGCTCGGGTGAGTTTCGGATGGTTAACGGGTAGGATTATGGACTTGGAACTCTGCTGGAATTTTTCTGATGCACCATCTGGTTTCCTTCATCGCGTTCGCGAGTGGAGCCTCGGGTTGGCGCAGAGGAACTGAGAGGCTGGCAATATTTGCTCTTCGCGTTCGCGAAGAGAAGAACGCATTCGCGAAGGGTGGACTAGGTGTGCATCACGAACGCGAGAGGTGCTATGCGTTCGTGAAGAAGAGAGGAAGCAGCCGAGGACGCCAGGCAATTGGTCTACGCGTTCGCGTAGTGAGGGGGAATGAAGCATCGCATTCGCGATGGGTTGAATGCATTCGCGTAGAAGGCATTGAGGCAGAGGCATTTTGTGCTTCGCGAATGCGAGGGCGATGTTGCGTTCGCGAAGGAGGAATTTGGACGGGAGCTATTTTGTGCTTTGCGAACGCGAGGCACTGACCGCGTTCGCGAAGAAGAAAAGCCTGGGCAGTGATTTTAAGTTCTGAAATTTTTTTGGCGATTTGGAGATCGGATTGAGGAGATTTTTGGGTGATTTTCAGTGGAAACAACGGGATAAGTAATCTTAACTCAATATTGGTTAAATTACCCGAATCCATGATTGGTTTTATCATTTAATTGGTGAATTGAGTTGGGAAAATTCGAAAACCCTCTTTGTTTAAATTGAAGATTTGAGGGTCGAGTTCGGGTCAGATTTTGGTAAAATTGGTATGGTTAGACTCATGGTTGAATGGGCTTCCGAATTTTGTAACTTTTGTCGTGTTCCGAGATGTGGGCCCCACAGCGATTTTTGAGCTAATTTTCGTATTTTTATGGAAAATCATTATTTTTTATGGAATTAATTCCAATGAATTTTATTGACTGAAATAAATTATTTATGACCAGATTCGAGGCGTTTGGAGACCAATTCACGAGGAAAGGACATTGCAGAATAAGAATTTTACGGCTTGAAGTAAGTAACGATTGTAAATCTAGTCATGACGGTATGAAACCCTGGATTTCGTATCATTTTACTACTTTGAGGTGACGCACATGCTAGGTGACGGGTGTGCACCGTTGGGGATTGGTGACTTGGTCTGTCCCATAGCAACTGTAAAGTTGCATATTTTGTTGAAACTATATAATACTTATATGTTTTAGAAAGAGTTTCTGTAAATTGGGCTGCATGCCATGTTTGGGCCTTGTTCCAGTGCTGTTTTGACCCTTAGGGGCCTTTTCTGACTATCCTCTCATTGTTTTCGATTGAAAATCTATACTCACTCATGTTTATACTTGTTTAACGCATAACTCAGTTATATGACTCTATTTTGATGCATATAAATGTTTTGGGCCGAATGCCCTGTTTTACTAAAATGCCCGAGTGGCTTGAGAGGTTTATGACTGAATGAGGCCGAGGGCCTGATTTGTGAGGATAATTATGGGATCGGGCTGCACGCCGCAGCATGTTTGATATTGGCCGAGGGCCTGATTGTGAGGATGTGTGTGGATCGGGGTTGCCCGCCTACAACATACTTTATTATTATAGCACATGAGTTCTCCGTGCATCACATGCGTTGTCCGTGCAGATTATAGAGCTTGGGCTGAAGGAGCCCCTCCGGAGTCTGTACACACCCTAGTGAGTGTAGGTACCTACTGAGTGCGAGTGCTGAGTTACTGGGAGGTATGAGTGATTGTGAGGTATGCCCGAGTGGCAAGAGTGATTGTGAGGTATGCCCGAGTGGCACGAGTGACTGTGAGGTTTGCCCGAGGGGCTGTATATGAGTGATGTTTTGCCCGAGGGGCTGTTTATGATTTCATCATTTTTGCTCACCTTTGAATTTTTTCTCTGTCTGAAAACTGTTGAAAAATATATTTAAGTGATTTTTACTGGAACTGGGTTAAACGAGAAGTTTTGATTAAAACCCTGATTTTTTTTAAAAAACATAGTATATTTTACTGAGATTTCCTGATATTTATGTCATATGCTTTATTGCTCGTCACTACTGATCAGACTTTATTTATTGTTGTTACTTACTGAGTTGGCGTACTCACGTTACTCTCTGCACCTTGTGTGCAGATTCAGGTGTAGCTGGACACGGTAGTGGTTATTGATTGTTCTGGTTGCAAATTTTCTTGGAGATAGCAAGGTAACTATTTGGCGATCGCAGCCCCTGCTCTTCTCCCTCTTATCTTACTCTAGTTGTATTTAGTTATTTTCCAGGCTGAGTTAGCCTTGACATTGTTAGACAGTTTGTAATAGATGCTCATGACTAGTGACACTCCGATGTCGGGCTTTTTCTTCCGCACTTTTATTTTGATTGGAACTCCTTTACGAAGGTTTTTATGTTAAATAACATTGGAATTATCTTTGAAATAAAAATATTGGTTTGCTTTGGAAATGAGCCGGCTTGCCTAGTTCCATGATAGGCGCCATCATGACAAGGTTTAGTTTGGGTCGTGACAGATTGGTATCAGAGACCAGGTTACATAGGTCTCACGAGTCATGAGCGAGTTTAGTAGAGTCTTGCGGATCGGTACAGAGACGTTTGTACTTATCTTTGGGAGGCTACAGAACCTTTAGGAAACTCCACATTCTTGAATTCTTATCATACGAATCTGTTGATTCTAGTAACTAAACATCTATTATTTCATTCTCTCACAGATAGTGAGGACTCATGCTACCGGTCAGGAGGGCCAGCCACCAGTACCGCCATCCAGGGCCGCGAGAGGCCGAGGCCGCGGTAGAGGCTGTGGTAGGGGCAAAGGTGCAGCCCGTACAACAGCTGGGGAAGTACCTGCAGATCCACCGGTTTTCCCAGATCAGGACCAGGTTCCAGTTGTTAATGCACCAGCTCGGGCACCACCTGTACCTATTGTGATTCCAGGCCTTTAGGAGGCCCTAGCTCAGATTCTAACAGCATATACTGGCCTTGCTCAGGCGGTCTCTATTTCGACGGCCGTAGCCACTTCTCAGGCCAGGGGAGGCACTCAAACTCTCGTCGCTCGCACACCCGAGCAGGTTATTCAGGGACTTCAGACATCGGAGGCACCACCAGCCCAGCCGGTTGCTGTTGCTCAGGATTATGTGGTTCCTGCTATGCTTGAGGATGATCAACATAGGTTGGAGAGGTTTGGGAGACTTCAGCCACCACCTTTCAGTGGCACAGAGAGAGAGGATGCTCAGGACTTTTTGGACAGGTGTCAGAGGATACTCCGTACTGCTGGTATTTTGGAGACTTGTGGGGTCTCATTCACTACCTTTTAGTTTTTTGGGGCTGCACTCAACTGGTGGGAGACTTACGAGAGGCGTAGGCCTGTTGGTGCAACACCCCTTACTTGGCAGCAGTTCTCCGTGGTTTTTTTGGAGAAGTTCGTGCCTCGATCCCGTAGAGAGGAGCTGCACAGACAGTTTGAGCGGCTTCGCCAGGGTGATATGTCTGTGACACAGTATAAGATGCGATTCTCTGAATTGGCCCGTCATGCAATCTGGTTGGTTCCCACGGACAGAGAGAGGATCATGAGGTTTATTGATGGCCTCACTTATCAGCTACAGTTGCTCATGACCAGTGAGCGGGTTTTGAGTGCTAGCTTTGATGAGGTTGTCAACATTGCTTGGCAGATTGAGATGGTTCGCGGTCAGGAGAGGGTTGAGAGGGAGGCCAAGAGGCCTCATGGTTAGGGTGGATTTAGCGGTGCTCCTTTTGGAGGTCAGTTCCAGCACGGTAGAGGTCGTCATTTCAGACAGGCTCAGTCAACTTGGCCACTTCATCGGGGTGCATCATCTGGCCATTGTTCTCACAGTTCTCATCAGGGCCACTCATCACTTAGTGCCCTTCCAGCTCAGAGTCCATCTCGTGCTCCACCTGTTCAGGGCTCTTCCATGCTAGGTTCTTCTACCAGTTATCCCGGTGCTAGGGGTTCCCTTTAGTTTTCGCCGCCAGCACCAGAGAGTTATTTTGAGTGTGGGGAGCTTGGGCATATATGGAGGCAGTGTCCTCATTGTCATGAAGGTCTATCTCAGCAGAGGAGTCAGCCTCCGACTACAACACCAGTTATCTCACCCCCCGCCCAGTCAACTCGGGATGGAGGTCAGTCAGCTAGGGGTCGCCCTAGAGGGGGAGGCAAATCAGGGGGTGGCCAGGCCCATTTCTATGCCCTCCCTGCCAGACCAAATGCTATTACTTCAGATGCTGTGATTATAGGTATTGTCTCAGTTTTTCACAGAGATGCCTCATTATTATTTGACCCTGGTTCCACGTATTCATATGTTTCCTCGTATTTCGCCCATTTTCTGGATATGCCCCATGAGTCTCTAGTTTCTTCTGTTCATGTATCTACTCATGTGGGCGATACTATTATTATGGATAGCGTATATCAGTCATGTGTGGTGACTATTGGGGGTCTGGAGACCCAAGTTGACCTTTTGCTACTCAGTATGGTCGACTTTGACATGATATTGGGTATGGATTGGTTATCTCCATGTCATGCTGTTCTAGATTGTCACGCTAAGACAGTGACGTTGACTATGCCGGGAATTCCGAGGGTTGAGTGGAGCGGTTCTGTAGATTATGTACCAAGTAGGGTGATTTCATATTTGAAGGCTCAGCGCATGGTTGAGAAGGGTTGCCTATCTTATTTGGCTTTTGTGAGGGATGTTAGTGCAGAGACTCCTGTCATTGATTCTGTTCCAGTGGTACGTGATTTTCCGGATGTGTTTCCTGCAGACCTGCCGGGCATGCCGCCTGACAGGGATATTGACTTTGGTATTGATTTTGTGTCGGGCACTCAGCCCATTTCTATTCCACCGTATCGTATGGCACCGACGGAGTTGAAGGAATTTAAAGAACAACTTTAGGAACTCCTTGATAAGGGGTTTATTCGGCCTAGTATGTCACCTTGGGGTGCACCGGTTCTATTTGTGAAAAAGAAGGATGGTTCCATGAGAATGTGTATTGATTACAGGCAGTTGAACAAGGTCACAATCAAGAAAAGGTATCCTTTGCCTCATATTGATGATTTATTCGACCAGCTTCAGGGAGCGAGGGTGTTTTCCAAGATTGATTTGAGGTCCGGTTATCACCAGCTGAAGATTTGGGATTCAGATATTCTTAAGACAACTTTCAGGACCCGATATAGCCATTATGAGTTTTTGGTGATGTCTTTTGGGCTGACCAATGCCCCAACAACGTTCATGCATTTGATGAATAGTGTATTCCAACCCTATTTGGACTCATTCGTTGTTGTATTCATTGATGACATCCTGGTGTACTCTCGTAGCCAGGAGGAGCACACTCAGCATTTGAAGATTGTATTATAGAGATTGAGGGAGGAAAAACTTTATGCAAAGTTCTCCAAATGTGAGTTTTGGCTCAGTTCAGTAGCATTCTTGGGGCACGTGGTGTCCAGTGAGGGTATTCAGGTGGATCCGAAGAAGATAGAGGCAGTGCAGAGTTGACCCAGACCGTCCTCAGCCACGGAGATTAGGAACTTTCTTGGTTTCTTGGTTTGGCAGGTTATTACCGTCACTTTGTGGAGGGATTTTCATCTATTGCATCGCCCTTGACCAAATTGACCCAAAAAGGTGCTCCATTCAGGTGGTCGGATGAGTGTGAGGAGAGCTTTCATAAGCTCAAGACTGCTTTGACCACAGCTCCAGTGTTAGTTCTGCCATCAGCTTCAGGTTCTTACACCGTGTATTATGATGCCTCGAGGATAGGCATTGGTTGTGTTTTGATGCAGGAGGGTAGGGTGATTGCCTATGCCTCGCGCCAGTTGAAGACCCATGAGAAGAACTATCCTGTCCATGATCTTGAGTTAGCAGCCATTGTTCACGCCTTGAAGATTTGGCGTCATTATTTGTATGGGGTTCATTGTGAGATCTATACTGATTACCGGAGTCTGCAGTATCTATTAAAGCAGAAGGATCTTAATTTGCATCAGCGGAGATGGTTGGAGCTTCTTAAGGATTATGATATCACTATTTTGTACCATCAGTGGAAGGCCAATGTGGTGGCCGATGCTTTGAGTCGCCAGGCAGAGAGTTTGGGGAGTTTAGCATATCTTCCAGCAGCAGAGAGACCTTTGGCATTGGATATTCAGGCCTTAGTGGGCTAGCTTGTCAGATTGGATATTTCGGAGCCTAGTCGGGTATTGGCTTGTGTGGTCTCCAGGTCTTCTCTTATGACCGTATCAGGGAGCATCAGTATAATGACCCCCACTTTCTCGTTCTTCAGGATAGGGTTCGGAGAGGTGATGCTAGGGATGTGACTATTGGTGATGACGACGTGCTGAGAATGCAGGGCCGGATATGTGTGCCTAATGTAGATGGGCTTCGAGAGTTGATTCTTGAGGAGACCGACAACTCGCGATATTCCATCCATCCGGGTGCCGCGGAGATGTACCAGGATTTGAGGCAGTACTATTAGTGGAGGCGGATGAAGAAGGATATAGTTGGGTTTGTGGCTCGGTGTCTCAATTGTCAATAGGTTAAGTATGAGCATCAAAGACCGGGTGGCTTGCTTCAGAGATTAGAGATCCCAGAGTGGAAGTGGGAGCGAATCACCATAGACTTTGTAGTTGGGCTCCCACGGACTTCGAAGAAGATCGATGCTATTTGGGTTATTGTGGATCGGCTGACCAAGTCCGCGCACTTCATTCCAGTTTGTACTACTTACTCTTCAGAGCGGTTGGCTGAGATTTATATCCGAGAGATCGTTCGCCTGCATGGTGTCCCAATTTCCATCATTTCAGATAGGGGTACTCAGTTCACATCGCAGTTTTGGAGGGTCGTGCAGCGAGAGTTGGGTACTCAGGTTGGGTTGAGCACAACTTTTCACCCTTAGACAGACGGGCAGTCCGAGCGCACTATTAAGATATTGGAGTACATGTTACATGCTTGTGCCATTGACTTTGGGGATTCATGGGACCAGTTTCTGCCACTCGCGGAGTTTGCATATTACAACAGTTATCAGTCGAGTATTCAGATGGCTCTGTACGAGGCTTTATATGAGAGGAGGTGTAGATCTCCGGTTGGATGGTTTGAGCCGGGTGAGGCTAGGCTCTTAGGTACATACTTGGTCCAGGACGCATTAGATAAGGCGAAATTGATTCAGGAGCGGCTTCGCACGGCGCAATCTAGGCAAAAGAGCTACGCGTATAGGAGGGTCCGTGATGTGTCTTTTATGGTTGGGGAGAAGGTTTTGTTGAAAGTATCACCCATGAAGGGTGTTATGAGGTTTGGGGAGAAGGTTTTGCTGAAAGTATCACCCATGAAGGGTGTTATGAGGTTTGGGAAGAGGGGCAAGTTGAGCCCCCGGTTCATTGGGCCTTTTGAGGTGCTTCAGAGGATTAGGGAGGTGGCTTATAAGCTTGCCTTGCCACCCAGCTTGTCGAGTGTGCATCTAGTGTTTCATGTTTCTATGCTCCGGAAGTATATTGGAGATCCGTCCCATGTTTTAGATTTCAGCACGGTTCAGTTGGAGGGAGATATGGCTTATGATGTGCAACCGGTGGCTATTTTGGATCAGCAGGTTCGAAGGTTGAGGTCAAAGGATATAGCTTCAGTGAAGGTGCAATGAAGAGGTCAGCCTGTGGAGGAGGCCACTTGGGAGACTGAGAGGGAGATGCAGAGTAAATATCCACGCCTATTCGAGAATCCAGGTATATTTCTAGACCCGTTCGAGGACGAACGAATGTTTAAGATGGGGAGGATATAACAACCCAGCCGGTCGTTTCGAGAGTTATAGCCCCGTTTTCCCCATTTCTACTTCATTTTGTGTTATTCAGCTATATTATGTTATATCGGGTTAGTTGGTTCGGGTCCGAAAGGAACTCGGAGTGAAATGAGACACTTAGTCTCATAATTGAAAAATTAAGTTAGAAAAATGGACCGGATATGGACCTATGTGTAAGCAACCTCGAATTCGAATTCTGATAATTCCAATAGCTCTGTATGGTGATTTTGGGGTTAGGAGTGTGTCTGGAATATTATTTGGAGGTCCGTAGAGGAATTAGGCTTGAAATGCCGAAAGTTTAATTTTTGAGAAGTTTGACCGGGGGTTAACTTTTTGATATCGGGGTCGGAATCTGATTCTGAAAATTGGAATACCTCTGTTATGTCATTTATGACTTGTGTGCAAAATTTTAGGTCAATCGGACGTGATTTGATAGGTTCCGGAGTCGTTTGTAGAAATTAGAAATTTCAAAGTTCATTAGGCTTGAATTGGGGTGTAATTCATGGTTTTAGCGTTGTTTGAGGTGATTTGAGGGTTCGACTAAGTCCGTATGATGTTTTAGGACATGTTGGTATATTTGGTTGAGGTTGCGAGGGGCTCGGGTGAGTTTCAGATGGTTAACAGGTCGAATTATGGACTTGGAACTCTGCTAGAATTTTTCAGATGCACCATCTGGTTTACTTCATCGCGTTCGTGAGTAGAGCCTTGCGTTCGTGAAGAGGAACTGAGAGGCTGGCAATATTTGCTCTTCGCTTTTGCGAAGAGAAGAACGCATTCGCAAAGGGTGGACTGGGTGTGCATCGCGAACTGGAGAGGTGCTATGCGTTCGCGAAGAAGAGAGGAAGCAACCGAGGACCCCAGACAATTGGTCTACGCGTTCGCGTATGGGGTGTCGCGTTCACATAGTGAGGGGGGAACGAAGCATCGCATTCGCGATGGGTTGAGCACGTTCGCGTAGAAGGCATTGAGGCAGAGGCATTTTGTGCTTCGCGAACGCGAGGGTGATGTCGCGTTCGTGAAGGAGGAATTTGGACAGGAGCTATTTTGTGCTTCGCGAACGCGAGGCATTGACCGCGTTCGCGAAGAAGAAAAGCCTGGGTAGTGAGTTTAAGTTTTGAAAATGGGAGTTCGTCCCATTTTCAGTTTTTGGCGATTTGGGGCTCGGATTGAGGCGATTTTCGGGTGATTTTCAGAGGAAACAATGGGATAAGTTTTCTTAACTCAATATTGGTTAAATTACCCGAATCCATAGTTGTTTTTATCATTTAATTGGTGAATTGAGTTGGGAAAATTTGAAAACCCTCTTGGTTTAAATTGAAGATTTGAGGGTCGAGTTGGGGTCGGATTTTGGTAAAATTGGTATGGTTAGACTCGTGGTTGAATGGGCTTCCGGATTTTGTAACTTTTGTCGAGTTCCGAGACGTGGTCCCCACGGCGAGTTTTGAGCTAATTTTCTTATTTTTATGGAAAATCATAATTTTCTTATGGAATTAATTCCAGTGAATTTTATTGACTGAAACGAATTATTTATGACTAGATTCGAGGCGTTTGGAGACCAATTCATGAGGAAAGGACATTGCAGAATAAGAATTTCAAGGCTTGAAGTAAGTGACGATTGTAAATCTAGTCATGAGGGTATGAAACCTTGGATTTTGTATCATTTTACTAGATTGAGGTGACACACATGCTAGGTGACAGGCGTGAACCATTGGGGATTGGTGACTTGGTCCGTCCCGTAGCAACTGTAAAGTTGCATATTTTGTTGAAACTATATGATACTTATATATTTTAGAAAGAGTTTCTGTAAATTGGGTTGAATGCCATGTTTGGGCCTTGTGCCAGTGCTGTTTGGACCCTTAGGGGCCTTTTCTTACTATCCTCTCATTGTTTTTGATTGAAAATCTATACTCAGTCATGTTTATACTTGTTTAATGCATAACTCAGTTTTATGACTCTATTTTGATGCATATAATTGTTTTCGGCCGAATGCCCTATTTTACTAAAATGCCCGAGTGGCTTGAGAGGTTTATGACTGAGTGAGGCCGAGGGCCTGATTTGTGAGGATATTTATGGGATCGGGCTGCACGCCGCAGCATGTTTGATATCGGCCGAGGGCCTGATTGTGAGGATGAGTGTGGATCGGGGCAGCCCGCCTGCAACATACTTTATTATTATAGTACGTGAGTTGTTCGTGCAGCACGTGCGTTGTCCATGCAGATTATAGCGCTTAGGCTGAAGGAGCCCCTCCGGAGTCTGTACACACCCCCAGTGAGCGCAGGTACCTACTGAGTGCGAGTGCCGAGTGCTGAGTGACTGGGAGGTATGAGTGTTTGTGAGGTATGTCCGAGTGGCAAGAGTGATTGTGAGGTATGCCCGAGTGGCATGAGTGACTGTGAGGTTTGCCCGAGGGGCTGTATATGAGTGATGTTTTTCCCGAGGGGCTGTTTATGATTTCATCATTTTTGCTCACCTTTGAATTTTTTCTCGGTCTGAAAACTGTTGAAAAATATCTTTAAATGATTTTTACTGGAACTGGGTTAAACGAGATGTTTTGATTCAAACCCTGATTTGTTTTTAAAAATATGTGATATTTTACTAAGATTTCCCGATATGAATGTTATATGCTTTATTGCTCGTCACAACTGATCAGTCTTTATTTATTGTTGTTACTTACTGAGTTGGCGTACTCACGTTACTCCCTGCACCTTGTGTGTAGATTCAGGTGTAGCTGGACACGGTAGCGGTTATTGATTGTTCTGGTTGCAGATTTTCTTGGAGATTGCAAGGTAGCTGTTTGGCGATTGCAGCCCCTGCTCTTCTCAACTCTTATCTTCCTCTAGTTGTATTTCATTATTTTCCAAGCTGAGTTAGCCTTGATAATGTTAGATAGTTTGTATTAAATGCTCATGACTAGTGACACCCCGATGTCGGGCTTTTCCTTCCGCACTTTTATTTTGATTGGAACTCCTTTACAAAGGTTTTTATGTTAAATAACATTGGAATTATCTTTGAAATGAAAATATCGGTTTGCTTTGGAAATGAGTTGGCTTGCCTAGTTCCACGATAGGCGCCATCACGACAGGGGTTAGTTTGGGTCGTGACAGATATTCCACACTTTCATTTCTTCCCTATAATGTATCTTCATCATAAATATCAACATACATATAATAATCCGGAAATCACAACTTTAAGTTCATTAGAAATGAAAAATTTAAGCACAATAGATTTCTTTCCGAGAAATGGAGTAAAATTGAGCAATTAAGAGTCTTAAGCATATTGAGTTTTCTTACACAATTTCGAATGGTAACCTTCATTTGAAACACAACTCAAAGACATAGTATTTTAATACACATATCATTCTTGAACACATTCCCAAAGGATAACATAATGTGTTAGGAATATTCAGAACACGTTTTGAATACTTAATTCTCGACACTTTGCTTATTCGGGAGAATTGAATTTATTGGGAATAACTCGGAACATAGAATAAGGAACTTGAAACAACCATACTTGAATCTTATGAGAACATCATTGAATTCAATTCTAAGAGACGAGTTTAGCCAGAATACCTTGCTTTGAGCTTTCTTTAAATTACTACAACGTTCCAGAAATTCTAGCAATCCCAATCTATTTTGAGACATAACAAAATTGAATCATTATTAGGAAAATATTCATGATCTCAGCTGATTTGGGTATTTTATCAAACACTAGGTGTGCAAATCTAACTACAAGTTTCTTCTACAAGATTTTCTTCACTCCACAACCCAATCTTTACTTATTTGAGCTTAACAATCTTCCCACAAACCTTATTAGTACAAGCATGTATAAATAATACTCTTATACCCAAGAATCATACTCCAATTTAACCATCTTTTACCCAAATTCGAAATTGAAAACTAGGTTATGGAACCTTACCTCTTAGATGAAGATCTTGTGAAATCTTCAAGCCTTGAGCAAGAATTGATGAACAAAATAGCTAGGTCTTCTCTTTCTTTCTCTAAGATAGCTATCTACTCTCTCTACAAAATCACATTTTACCTTCTAAAATAACCCCCTAAGGCCTTATATCAAAATTGGATCGGATATTAAAATTTCCAAAAATGACCCCCGAAGTCAATTATGTGGCGCAATTATGCTATAAAATAATCGTTTTGTGGGCAGCAGAATTGTAGCATAATCAATTATGTGATAGCATAATGATTATGCGACAGCATAATCGACAATTATGCGACAGCATAATAATATTTTAAAAATTTTCCCTCCTCTGTTCCACTTTGCTATGCGTATGCGGTCCGCGGAACCGTTTTGCGGTCGCGAAATTGATCACAGATCTAACCTTTGGTAATTTGGTCATAACATTTTGTAGGAGTGTCCAAATGACGAACGGTTTGAAACGTTGGAAACTAGAAACATAGACCTCTCTTTTGATAGGTAACACACTATATAACTCTTTATATGAAGAGAGGTATTCTCGTTTGAAGTTAGCTCTTGTGCAAACTCACTTGAAACTTGATCCCATCATAATATTTTCAACTTGACTTAGCCTTGGGGCTCTTCTTAGACCATAAACCATTCTTAATTCACCTCATACATAATTTATCATGATCAATGGATATAATTCTTATAAAAGCCCTTGTCTGCACCCAAAATAATATAATTAGCACACATCAACTTTCTTAATAGCGCTTAAATACTTCGAAATTTTCTGGGGTGTTACATTCTCTCCCACTTAAGAATATTCATCCTCGAATGTTTTAAAAGTCCCTTCTAAGAATAGATTTACTATCATTTTACCTCCAACCATTATACATAGGCACTTATGACTACATCGGTCTTATACATCCTTTCTAAAATTTCAACTTACTTATGGACTTTAAGATTTGGCTATCTTTAAAAATTCTTAAAAATTTCGATAGAGTTTCCCCTGTAACTGGGCCTATCCACCTGTCAGAGATTCCCAGAAATCAATCCTAACAATATATTCATTACTCATCGACGCATTACAGTATATACCAACAACACCAATCTCAACATTAGGGCATTATGTTAACAAAAGTGGTATCTTGACATGAAATGTACACATTTAAACCATAATGCATAGAAGGTACGTTTTTGAACCACAACCATTTGGCTCTTCAAACGAGTGAGAATATTTCCTTTCTTCTACACTTTTGTACTACGAGGTGATCTCCTTGACTCACAGACTTAGCCATAGTACTTGACGGAGGCAATCTTAACTTCCGGACTTATCTTACAAGGATAGCAAATAGTTGCTCCTCATAATCCAGTTATCCATTAACTTCACCTTCAATAACCTCCATCGGAACTATATACAAAGGATTTGCAGTTACCTTTTTATACATAGGCACATGAAACACCAGGTACACGGAGAACAATAATAGGAAAATATCATACTCGTAGTTTGGCCTATTTCCTTTCAAGATTTCATAAGGCCTAATGTGACTACATATACTTTACCTTCCTTAACAATTCACACAATATATTCATAGACAAATCTTTAGAATAACTCGTTCACTTTCTTCCATTCCAAATCTCTACGCCGAACACCCAAACTAAAACTTTTGCGACCTCCAACAATTACTCTAAGATGTGCTACCATGAATATGACCATAAAATTTTCTATCCAATATATTTGATCACGGAATGATGCTTCTTCTTTGACATGTTTGAACCTTTACCCCCCATAGGTTTACTAAAAATAGGAACAACGAGGTTCGAGATTGGGCTGGAATTATTCAAGAATCCATCAATGTGCCGAGCACGGTATTTCAGGAGGTTATATCCTAAGAGACATGAAGGTTACTACCAATAGTGCTGACATAGTTAATCATTGTGATGACATCATTGATTCGACACATGAGGTATAGAGTTGCCTAGTAGGCATTGATAATGTAGGGATCATGTTCATGATTCTGAGATTTAAAAGAAATTAGCCATGAAAAGGATAACAACAATTGTTACATTTCATATGTGCCTTGTTCGGCAATAGTAGGCCTCAAAGAGAGATAGTCATGTATGTGACACTAGTCGCCTCTTGGAATGTAGGAAAAATCAGTTTAACTTGAAATGAGAATATTCTAACACTCTGAATGTGATATGGGTTTCAAGATAAATGAAGTTGCATTACGCTCTTAACAGTATTTGACACAAGAAATCTATGCCACAAACCCATGAGGTTGAAAAAGAAGTTGAACACTTGTGAGGTTATTATCATTCTTACAGCTTAACCTTTCCTGATAGTTGATCCTATATGAGAGGACAAGAGATACGAAAAACTTGTCTTTCAAATCTCATCATAAGTTGCTTAACTTTCAACCACACACAAGTGAAATCATGTAGCTAGGACATCTTAATGTTGGGATGAAACCATGTATTGGTAAGAGAGAATGAACACTTTGTTGTGAGCTAGACATGTTTTTGCCATAACAACTCTCAAGCTGCAATACTAGGCCACTTCATAGGCAACTACAATACTAGTAACAATGTGAGTCACTCACTGAGGCATGACCTAGGTGGACATGAAAGTCATACTGAGATGGGCGAATAAAAAGATCTTCTTGCGATAAATTCACGAAAACCTCAAATTCCCGAGAAACTTTATCTATAAGTGACCCCTTTCAATTGACAAGTACACATGATAGGTGATAAGATATGCTCTCATGTTACTAAACAGTGAAAAGGATTCATGATACTATTCATAAAAGAGTAAAGTGATTGTTCCAACCATAGGAGTCACATACACCGGAGAGAAAAACAGTGGCTCAAGAAGGATCGCAACACTAGGCTACTTTACGTTAGATTTGATACCGCATAGTAAATATTATGGTGGTGCGTGCATAGGCACAAGTGAGCAGATGTTATTCATTCGATTCAAAAGGTTATGTAAGAAATTCATCGGATATAGTCACTTTTTGAGAATTTAGGGAAGCAAATGGGATGTACTAATCCTAGAGTTATAACTCAATTCAAGGACATAATTATATAGCTCAATTCCAGAATAGGTTGTAAATAAGAGAATTTGTGATAGAATGGATTCACGAATAATGCGTCTCGTTCAAAGAGTAGGTACATGCAACATTTTGTGATTAAACGTTTTAGTTAAGACCATATTTATGTAGGCCCTTTCAATATGGATGTACATATACAACAAGGAAAATAATGTGGTGTTCATAATGATGTACTAAGGAGTGACTTAATTGATGACTTTAGATTGACAAGGCAGTACCTTAATTGATGCCCCTCTACTCCACAACCATAACTTATTTCAAGAATCATTCAACACGTCCCCAAAGGGCGTTTCTTGAAAATAAAACATTTCGACTTATTGGTACAAACAACCCTCTTTCATTTCTTAGGTGCTCTTGCCACATGATCCGGTGGCACGATAACATTAATAAGGACTAGTACATTTCCCTTATCAACTGGTTCTCTCATTCCCCCCTCACTGACTCGAACCCGTAGGTTACTCATATGGAAAATGAGGCATGATGAGGAAAATAGCTTCCTATCTTGAGCTCTATCGCATGATTAGGAGTATCAAAGAAGTGTGAAATCCTAAATGTCCAAGTAGCCTCCTCATTATAGATGTGGTCAACAACACACCGATAAGAAGGACTCTACTAGACATGGCTCCGAGACATCCTAGGATACTTTAAAACCGTAGGCTCTGATACCAAGTTTGTCACGCCCCAAACTCGGGGAGCACGACCAACGCTCAACCGAGTGAACCCGGCCGAGCAAGCCTATTAGATTTCATTCTACCCAAACTTATCCATGAATAAAGAGGAGATGTACTCCATTAATCAAACAGTGAAATTAATTTATTAACAACTCCCATTTCATTCCATTAACAACTTCATTCATAATTTCCAAAGTATTACAAGTTTATAGATTTAATGAAAAGCATGTTTTCCAAATAGCAATATTTCTAGTTCAATTTCCAACATACACCACCCACAACCTGTCTACGAGGCCTCTAAATATGACAGAAGAATAGTATGGAAGTGCCAGCAACAAAGCCCCGGCTATACCTCAAGACACAAAGTGTAACATCAAATGACATTAGGCCCGGAATAGAGTAGGGCTCACCAAAACCTCCTGAATACTGAGTAACTGCTAACGAGGACCAAAGTTGCACCGCTGATGAATCACCTGCATCCATTGAAGATGCACTGCCCCCGGCAAAAAAGGCGTTAGTACATATGGAATAGTACTAGTATGTTAAGCTAACTGTCCTCTTTCAAAATAGAATACCAATGTAAGAAAGGGAAATCCATAGTAACGTCAAGTCACAATCAATGATATTCAAATGCCATGTTAAAACATAATAATTTCCAAAATATGAAGATGACAATGGGAAGTGATAATCAAATTATGATGATAATGTTATTTTTGGTTGGGAGATCTTTAGCATCGATATACACTGTTCACAATACCAATATTCACAATACCAGTGTTCACAATACTGATGTTCACAATACCAATGTTCACAATACCGATGTTCACAATGCCAATGTTCACAATACCAGTGTTAACAATACCGATGTTCATAATATCAAAGTTCACAATACCGATGTTCACAATACCAATGCCACCGTACTTTTAGCATGGAGTCCGATCATGACCCGATCGGCTAGGCTATCTCATTAGAGAAATCAACCATAATTACTATCAATACCAATACCACCATAAATTTAGCACAGAGTCCGATCACGACCCGATCGGCTAGGCTATCTCCTTAGAGAATCAACCACAATTACTATAAATACCAATACTATCGTAATTTTAGCACGAGGTCCGATCACGACCCGATCGGCTAGGCTATCTCCTTAGAGAATCAACCACAATTACTATCAATACCAATACCACCGTAATTTTAGCAGGGATACCGATCACGACCCGATCGGCTAGTCTATCTCCTTAGAGAATCAACCATAATTACTATCAATACCAATACCACCATAATTTTAGCATGGAGTCCAATCATGACCCGATCGGCTAGGCTGTCTCATTTAAAGACATCAACCAAAATCTCCATTTCAATTAAGAGGAATAATTTTATCACATCAATCTCATCCCAAATAAGGGGAATAATTCACAAAAATAATATAGGTGCAAATGTATTTACCTCATCATCTTTCACATTGTATAAATCTCCACTAGTAATTTCAACCAATAACAACAACAATATTTCCATCATCTTTCACATTGTATAAATCTCCACTAATAATTTCAACCAATAATAACAACAATATTTCCTTGGCTCTTTTGGTCATTCACAAGATTCTTTATTCAAGGCACGATGGCCATATTTGATATTCCACACTTTTATTTCTTCCCTCTAATGTATCATCATCCTAAATATCAACATACATATAATATTACGGAAATCACAACTTTAAGTTCATTAGAAATGAAAAATTTAAGCACAATAGATTTTTTTTTTTTTGAGAAATGGAGTAAAATGATTGGCAATTGATGCGCAAGCTAAAATCATCAACAAATAACACACCATTTATTCTTGACACATTTTTCCCCACAAAGGGTAATACACAATTTCCACTCACGAATATGTAAGAATGCAAAACACATTAAAAAATTCAAAAATCATAACGTCTGTTAAAACAGTCACATATGAGTATGACTTGAGTTTATAAGCATTTAGGCAATTCTATTTTCGAAGTCAATTCGGAATAGTTGAATCAAGGCTCATTTCATAACCTTTCTCACATCATTTCATTTCATTGGCTCCATTGACCACAAGTATAACTTTCACTTATATCAATCATCACATTTCATACTTCTTTCATATCTTTATAGGTTATCAACAGTTAGACATTTCCAATCAAGGCTTCAGGTTCACATATGAGCAATTAAGAGTCTTAAGCATATTGAGTTTTCTCACATAATTTAGAATCGTAACCTTCATTTGAAACACAAATCGAAGACATAGTATTTTAATACACATATCATTCTTGAACACATTCCCAAAGGATAACATAATGTGTTAGGAATATTCGAAACACGTTTTGAATACTTAATTTTTGACACTTTGCTTATTCGGGACAATCGAATTTATTGGGAACAACTCGGAACATAGAATAAGGAACTTGAGACAACCATACTTGAAACTTATGAGAACATCATTGAATTCAATTCTAAGAAACTAGTTTAGCTAGAATACCTTGCTTTGAGCTTTTCTTAAATTACTACAACGTTTCGAAAATTCTAGCAATCCCAATCTATTTCGAGATATAACAAAATTGAACCATTATTAGGAAAATATTCATGATCTCAGCTCATTTGCGCATTTTATCAAACACTAGGTATGCAAATCTAACTACAAGGTTCTTCTATAAGATTTTCTTCACTCCACAACCTAATCTTTACTTATTTGAGCTCAACAATCTTCCCACAAACTGTATTAGTACAAGCATGTATAAATAATACTCTTATACCCAAGAATCATACTCCAATTTAACCATCTTTTACCCAAATTCGAAATTGAAAACTATGTTATGGAACCTTACCTCTTAGATGAAGATCTTGTGAAATCTTCAAGCCTTGAGCAAGAATTGATGAACAAAATAGCTAGGTCTTCTCTTTCTCTCTCTAAGATAGATATCTCCTCTCTCTACAAAATCACATTTTACCTTCTAAAATGACCCCCTAAGGCCTTATATCAAAATTGGATCGGATATGAAAATTTCCAAAAATGACCCCCAAAATCAATTATGTGGCGCAATTATGCTATATCATAATCATTTTGTGGGCAGCAGAATTGCAGCATAATCAATTATGCGACAGCATAATATTTTTTAAAAAATTTTCCCGTCTCTGCTCCACTTTAGGATGCGTATGCGGTCCTCGGAACCGTTTTGCGGTCAAGAAATTGATCACAGATCCAACCTTTGGTAATTGGGTCATAACTTCTTGTAGGAGTGTCCAAATGACGAACGGTTTGAAGCGTTGGAAACTAGATGGGCGAAAGTCATACTGAGATGGGCAGATAAAAAGATCTTCATGCGAAAAATTCACGAAAACCTCAAATTCCCGAGAAACTTTATCTATAAGTGACCCCTTTCAATTGACAGGTACACATATGATAGGTGCTAAGATATGCTCCCATGTTACTAGACAGTGAAAAGGATTCCGGATACTATTCATAAAGGAGTAAAGTGATTGTTCCAACCATAGGAGTCACATACACCGGAGAGAAAAATAGTGGCTCAAGAAGGATCTCAACACTAGGCTGCTTTACATTAGATTTGATATCGCATAGTAAATATTATGATGGTGCGTGGATAGGCACAAGTGAGCAGATGTTATTCATTCGATTCAAAAGGTTCTGTAAGAAATTCATCGGATATAGTCCCTTGTTGAGATTTTAAGGAAGCAAATGGGATGTATTAATCCTAGAGTTATAACTCAATTCAAGGACATAATTATATAGCTCAATTCCAGAATAGGTTGTAAATAAGAGAATTTGTGATAGAATGGATTCACGAATAGTCTCGTTCAAAGAGTAGATACATGCAACATTTTGTTATTCAAAATTTTGTTTAAGACCATATTTATGTAGGCCCTTTCAATATGGATGTATATATACAACAAGGAAAATAATGTGGTGTTCATAATGATGTACTAAGGAGTGACTTACTTGATGACTTTAGATTGACAGGGCAGTACCTTAATTGATGCCCCTCTACTCCACAACCATAACTTATTTCAAGAGTCATTCAACACGTCCCCAAGTGGCATTTCTTGCAAATCAAACATTCTGACTTATTGGTACAAACAACCCTCTTTCGTTTCTTAGGTGCTCTTGCCACATGATCCGGTAGCACGATAACATTAATAAGGACTAGTACACTTCCCTTAGGAACTGGTTCTCTCATTCCCTCCTCACTGACTCGAACCCGTAGGTTACTCATATGGAAAATGAGGCATGATGGGGAAAATAACTTCCTATCTTGAGCTCTATCGCATGATTAGGAGTATCAAAGAAGTGTGAAATCCAAAATGTCCAAGTAGCCTCCTCATTATAGATGTGGTCGACAACACACCGATAAGAAGGACTCTACTAGACACGGCTCTGAGACATCCTAGGATACTTTAAAACTATAGGCTCTGATACCAAGTTTGTCACGCCCCAAACTCGGTGAACGCGACCGGCGCTCAACCGAGTGAACCCGGCCGAGCAAGCCTATCAGATTTCATTCTACCCAAACTTATTCATGAATAAAGAGGAGATGCACTCCATCAATCAAGCAGTGAAAATAATTTATTAACAACTCCCATTTCATTCCATTAGCAACTTCATTCATAATTTCCAAAGTATTACAAGTTTATAGATTTAATGAAAAATATGTTTGCCAAATAGCAACATTTCTAGTTCAATTTCCAACGTCATACACCACCCACAACCTGTCTACGAGGCCTCTAAATATGACAAAAGAATAGTATGGAAGTGCCAACAACAAAGCCCCGGCTATACCTCAAGACACAAAGTGTAACATCAAATGACATTAGGCCCGGAATAGAGTAGGGCTCACCAAAACCTCCTGAATACTGAGTAACTGCTAACGAGGACCAAAGTTGCACCGCTGATGAATCACCTGCATCCATTGAAGATGCACTGCCCCCGGCAAAAAAGGCGTTAGTACATATGGAATAGTACTAGTATGTTAAGCTAACTGTCCTCTTTCAAAATAGAATACCAATGTAAGAAAGGGAAATCCATAGTAACGTCAAGTCACAATCAATGATATTCAAATGCCATGTTAAAACATAATAATTTCCAAAATATGAAGATAACACTGGGAAGTGATAATCAAATTATGATGATAATAATATTTTTGGTTGGGAGATCTTTAGCACCGATATACCACTGTTCACAATACCAATGTTCACAATACCAGTGTTCACAATACCGATGTTCACAATACCAATGTTCACAATACCGATGTTCTCAATACATATGTTCATAATACCAGTGTTCACAATACCGATGTTCACAATACCGATGTTCATAATACCAATGTTCACAATACCAATATTCACAATACCAATTCCACCATACTTTTAGCACGGAGTCCGATCACGACCCGATCGGCTAGGCTATCTCATTAGAGAAATCAACCACAATTACTATCAATACCAATACCGCCATAAATTTTGCACGGAGTCCGATCACGACCCGATCGGCTAGGCTATCTCCTTAGAGAATCAACCACAATTACTATCAATACCAATACCACCGTAATTTTAGCACGGAGTCCGATCACGACCCGATCGGCTTGGGTGTCTCATTTGAAGACATCAACCAAAATCTCTATTTCAATTAAGAGGAATAATTTTATCATATCAACCTCATCCCAAATAAAGGGTATAATTCACAAAAATAACATAGGTGCAAATGTATTTACCTCATCATCTTTCACATTGTATAAATCCTCACTAGTATTTTCAACCAATAATAAGAACAATATTTCCTTGGCTCTTTTGGCCATCCACAAGATTCTTTATTCAAGGCACGATGGCCATATTTGATATTCCACACTTTCATTTCTTCCCTCTCATGTATCATCATCATAAATATCAACAAATATATAATATCCCGGAAATCACAACTTTAAGTTCATTAGAAATGAACAATTTAAGCACAATAGATTTCTTTGCGAGAAATGGAGTAAAATGATTGGCAATTGATGCGCAAGTTATAATCATTAGCAAATAACACACCATTTACTCTTGACACATTTTTCCCCACAAAGGGCAATACACAATTTCCACTAACGAATATGTAAGAATGCAAAACACATTGAAAATACTCACAAATCATAACGTCTGTTAAAATAGTCACATATGAGTATGACTTGAGTTTATAAGCTTTTAGGCAATTCTATTTTCGAAGTCAATTCGAAATAGTTGAATCAAGGCTCATTTCATAACCTTTCTCACATCATTTCATTTCATTGGCTCCATTGACCACAAGTATAACTTTCACTTATATCAATCATCGCATTTCATACTTCTTTCACATCTTTATAGGTTATCAACAGTTAGACATTTTCAATCAAGACTTTAGGTTCACATATGAGCAATTAAAAGTCTTAAGCATATTGAGTTTTCTCACACAATTTAGAATCGTAACCTTCATTTGAAACACAACTCGAAGACATAGTATTTTAATACACATATCATTCTTGAATATATTTCCAAAGGATAACATAATGTGTTAGGAATATTCGAAACACGTTTTGAATACTTAATTCTCGACACTTTGCTTATTCGGGACAATCAAATTTATTGGGTACAACTCGGAACATAGAATAAGGAACTTGAGACAACCATACTTGAAACTTATGAGAACATCATTGAATTCAATTCTAAGAGAGTAGTTTAGGCAAAATACCTTGCTTTGAGCTTTCCTTAAATTACTACAACGTTCCGGAAATTCTAGTAATCCCAATCTATTTTGAGACATAACAAAATTGAACCATTATTAGGAAGATATTCATGATCTCAGCTCATTTGAGCATTTTATCAAACACTAGGTGTGTAAATCTAACTACAAGGTTCTTCTACAAGATTTTCTTCATTCCACAACCCAATCTTTACTTATTTGAGCTCAACAATCTTTCCACAAACCTTATTAGTACAAGCATGTATAAATAATACTTTTATACCCAAGAATCATACTCCAATTCAACCATCTTTTATCCAAATTCGAAATTAAAAACTAGGGTATGGAACCTTACCTCTTAGATGAAGATCTTGTGAAATCTTCAAGCCTTGAGCAAGAAATGATGAACAAAATAGCTAGGTCTTCTCTTTCTCTCTCTAAGATAGCTATCTCCTCTCTCTACAAAATCACATTTTACCTTCTAAAATGACCTCCTAAGGCCTTATATCAAAATTGGATCGGATATGAAATTTCCAACAATGACCCCCGAAGTCAATTATGTGGCGCAATTATGCTATATCATAATCATTTTGTGGGCAGCAAAATTGCAGCATAATCAATTACGCGACAGCATAATCGACAATTATGCGACAACATAATGATTATGTGACAGCATAATGATTATGCAACAGTATAATCGTTAATTATGCGACAACATAATATGTTTTTAAAAATTTGCCCGTCTCTGCTCCACTTTGCGATGCGTATGCGGTCCGCGGAACCGTTTTGCGGTCGCGAAATTGATCACAGATCCAGCCTTTGGTAATGTGGTCATAACGTCTTGTAAGTGTGTCCAAATGATGAACGGTTTGAAGCGTTGGAAACTAGACAAATAGGCCTTTCTTTTGATAGGTAATACACCATATAACTCTTGATTTCAAGAGAGGTATTCTCGTTTAAAATTAGGTCTTGTGCGAACTCACTTGAAACTTTATCCCTTCATAATATTTTCAACTTGACTTAGCCTTGGGGCTCTTCTTAGACCATAAACCATTCTTAATGTACCTCATACATAATTTATCATGATAAATGGATATAATTCTTATAATATCCCTTGTCTGCACACAAAATAATATAATTAGCGCACATCAACTTTCTTAATAGCGCTTAAATACTTCGAAATTTTCTGGGGTGTTACATATATATATCTTTATTTTTGGACATTTGTTCCTTTGCCACATATTGTAGGATAGACAAATGTGTTAGTGGCAGTTTAAACTCCAAGAAATTTAAAATCTAACGATAATGATAATAATTTTATATATATATATATATATATATATATATATATATATATAAAGCTTTTCAAAATTCAAAAAACCCTTTTTCTTTGAAAAGTTCAATTTTGATTTCTAAAAATTAAATAAGAATGATCTTTGAAACAGGGAAAGAAAAAGAGCACATAGTTATATTTTGAAAAACAAAATGACCAAAATATTCTATACGAAACCAAAAGACTATTTAAAAGACCAAAATACCTAACAAAAATATTGTTCTTTAAAAATAAATTTAAAAGAAATAAAACCAAAATCAAATTGAAATTAGGCAAAGAAGACCAAGGAGACACACCTTTGTTGATACCTCTGGGAATAATATTACTTAAGTTCCTACAATCTTCTTAATATATATATATATATATATATATATATATATATATATATATATATATTAGGCTTAATATGTTTTACTCCTCTTGTTAACATTTGAACTTTTTCACTTTTAAAGGATGTGTTTATGCTAATGTTGCGATAAAATTATGAAGTCCGATGAATAGGAGTTTGGATGCTTACATATTTTTCTTGAATTTGTAAAGGTAAAAGGTACATAGAAGCTATAGTACTTCAACAATTCTAATTATAGAACCAAACATTCTAGTTAAGATGTAACCATGGCTCCATTTGAAGGCTTAAAAAAACTCAAAAAGTTAGTTTATTTACGAAATGTCTTGAGGGCATCTACTGTAATAAAAGGTTAATGTAGGGTGAGAAGGGCTTGTAAAAAGATATAGTATACTATCTCTAATAAGAAACTCAAAAAATTATAAAATAGGACTTAAAAGTGGTATCATTAACTCAACACACACAAAATTGATAAAGTAAAAAATGGAAACTTTTAGGGGCAATAGTTTTGAAAACTTGAATGTGAGGACGACCAAATCTTTGGGTTGTCCTTTATTAATAATAGTAATATTAACCACTAGGCAACTTGCCTAGTGGTATATTTGCTATAAGAAAATCACTAATTTAATGACAAAAATAAATATGAAATCATGAAATATAATCCAATCTGGGTAAAGAACACTTACCCTAATCCAACTCATGAAAATCCCCTCCAAAATCGCCCAAATCCTAGCTCTCTAACTTAAAAAGTGATAAAAAAATCATAACCCTTGAAATAGAGTACTTTATATTTTGCCCGGCGAATTATACATTGCGATCGCGAAGAACAAAACCTTCAGCTGCCAAGTCGTGATTTGCGAACGCGACCTAACGGCCGCGAACGCGATGACCAAAACCTCAGCCCTATGCAAACATGTCTGTGTACTCACGAACACGTTTGTGTACTCGCGAATGCGAAGGAAAATTGCATGGTTCCCCTTTCCGCCTTACCTTCAGCGCAATCGTGTAAGATATCATGCGGACGCGAAGACAAAAGTCTTCCAAGCCACGCGAACACATTCATATTCACGTGAACGCGAAGTACAAATATTGCTTTGCCTCCAATTTACTTTCCGCGAATGCGACATTACACTCGTGATCGCGAATAAGAAGTCACCAGATATTAGATCAGCAATCTAAATCATGAGAAAATGGCCTGTAGCCCATCCGAAACACACCTGGGGCCCCCGGGACCCCGTGCGAACATACCAACAAGTTCCATAACATAACGCGGACCTGCTCGAGGCCTCAAACCACATCAAACAACATCAAAAATTACGAATCGCACCTCGAATCGAGCTTAATGAATTTATAAACTTTCAACTTCTACAACTCGTGCCTAATCATATCAAATCAACCCGGAATGACGTCAAATTTTGCATGCAAGTCCTAAATGACACAACAGAACTATTCTAATTCCCAGAATAGCAATCTGAACCCAATATCTACAAAGTAAACTCCCTATAAAATCTCTCAACCTTCCAAACCTTTAACTTTTCAACTTTTGCAAAAATATATCAAATCAACCTACAGACTTTCAAATCCAAATCCGGGCATACGTTTAAGTCCAAAATTACCATACGAAGCTATTGGAATTATCAAAATACCATTCCGGAGTCGTTTACTCAAAAGTCAAAATCCGGTTAACTCTTACTACTTAAGCTTATAAAACAAGAATCATTCTTTCAAATAAATCCCGAATCATCCGTAAATTGAACCCGACCACACACGTAAGTCACAATACATAATACGAAGCTTCTCAAGACCTTAAACCACCGAACGGAATGCTAACGCTCAAAACAACCGGTCGGGTTGTTACATTCTCCCCCTCTTCCCTCTTAAACAAATGTTTGTCCTCGAACGTGCCAAGAACCATTACCAAGTCATGATGTCACTGAATGAACTCACCATACATATACCTGCGGGTAATCCCACGTCACCCCAATCCATATAAGCTCGACAACACCATCTCAACTGAAGATTATTCCTTCCACCCATACCGATAAGGCTTAGAACCAAACTCTTCACCATCCGATCATTTCGCAAAGACTCGATTCCCACATAAACACATTATATCAACCTCAACCAGCTGCCACAACTCATGAATACACCCACAAGGTATGACAACCCGACATAATACATCGCCTATATTCCCGTAAAAATAACTCTGACTGCTATAACTATCCCTTACCAAACCCGGTACAGGTAAATAGTCTCATATCGACTAGAGCCTTGTTCCAAACCTTCACAACACTGACAATGATGCAAGAAACATGAAGATCTCATCACCACTTAACCCAAATCAACAAGTCACACCCAACGCCACCTGGGCACATACCTCGCAAGCTAAACCCAATAAGCACAACACGAATATGACTGAATATACAAAGTGAAACACATGAGAAAACTATCAAACAAGCCCGACAGGCACAACTCACTATCAATACCATACTATGAATCCATTCCACAAGGAAGGATCAAAACATATGAACTATCACAAGTAGAATACACGTCACACCAACCAAAACTTTCCACTAACTTAATCCCGCAAAACAAAATCACAACACGCAACAGACTTCCCATACCGGTAGAGTACCTAAATCACAAATTGTAACCCAAGCATCAAGAAATCATATCAAAACCCACCATAACAAGTAACAAAAAATTCATCATAGTCTCAAGACTCTGTGAACAAAACAAAATGATAGACATAAGCTACCACTATAGAATCTCTCAACAGGGGTAAACACATGAGCAGAGTACAAGAATCACGAAACTCACCCATATATAAAGTAAGATAGGAGGACTCACTTCCATAAGTAGAACTGAATCAAAATAATAATGATGCTCCTCAGTAACAAATTGAAACCATACTTGTAACGATACCATCTGGTGCAACAGCCTCAGCCCTACCATGGAAAGCATATACGGGCCGCGCCTCCCTATCTAGGACGCCCTTTACCCTCCTGTCCTCCACCCCTAGATGGCTGTGAAGGTGGAGTAGCAACTGAAATAGAGCCCATATCCTGAGTGCTCTAATGAAATCTGCCTCTCCCAATTCTGGGACAATCTCTCATAATGTGCCTGGTATCGTCACACTCATAACAACCCCTCTGCGGGGGTGGCTGCTAGTACTAAGTTTGTGCCGAGTAACTGGAATAATCATTGTGGTGCACTAAAGGATGACTGCCCCAAATGAGTACCTTGAGGTCCATGACTAACTGGAGCACCACGAGTAGTCTGAAGTGTGGACTGGACTGGCCGACTGCCCGAGCCTCCATTGTGATGGGTCATAGCTGAATAGTAGAATCCACTGAATCCTCCATAATCTGGAGACCTTTTGGCCTCCTTATCCTCCCTCTTCTCTCCTCGAATACACTCTAACCTCCTGGAAATCTCCATAACCTGCTGAAATGGAGTATCAGTCTCCAACTCCCGAGCCATGCTAAATCTAAGACTATAACTGAGCCCTCGATAAATCCACAGACTCGTTCTCTGACTGTAGAAACCAAAGTAGGTTCATGATGGGATAACTCACTGAACCTGATGGCATACTCCGACACCATCATCGTGCCCTGATAGTTGCTCGAACTCTGTGCGCCATGCATCCCGGAGGGTCTGGGAACAAACTCGCTAAAATATATCTCTAAAAACTAAGTCCAAGTGAGTGGTGTTGCATCATCTGGCCTACCCTCCTTATAAACCTGCCACCACTGATACGTTGCTCCCAACAACTAAAATATAGTAAAAGCAACTTCGCTCACCTCCACAATACCCATGGTGCGGAGAATACATTAACACTTCTCTAGAAAGCCCTGCACATCCTCGGTAGTTGTGCCATTGAAAGTAGGTGGACCATACTTCTTGAACCTCTCAAGCCTCTTCTCCTCCTCTTCTGATGCCCTTGGCCTGACCTCAAGCTGAACCGGAATAACAGGTTGTATCGGCACCACACCCGAAACCTGACCAAAGTGAGCCCGCTGCTATGCAGTACGAGCAGCGAGAGTCTAAGTTCCTCTCCCAATCTGTGAAGTGGCTGGTGCAACAGAGATCAATCCCGCCTGATCCAATGTACCAAACATGCTGAGGAACTACGCTAAAGTCTCCTGAAGTCCGAGGGTAACAATAGGTGCCTCCGGTGCCTGTCACCCAACCGAAGTTACTAGAGGCTCCTCAACTGCTGCTGCGGAAGGTGCTCTAGCTGCGGCATGTACCTCTCCTCGTCCTCTACCTCAGCCCTGGCCTCTCGCGGCTCTAGAAGGGGGCACGGGTGTCTGCTGAGCGGATCCGGTAGCGTGTGTCCTCACCATCTGTAAGAGAATAGAGATACAAAGGCTCAAACTTTGAAATCAACAAATTCGTACGACGGGAATGAAAGAAGTGGAATTTTCCTAGTAGTTCCGTAGCCTCTTGAAGATAAGTCCAAACATCTCAGTACAAATCTGCAAGACTTTACTAAACTTGATCGTTACTCGTAGAACCTATGAATCTAGAGCTCTGATACCAACTTGTCACGAACTAAAATTCTGCCTCAGGCGTCGTAATGGCACTTAGTCTCTAAGACTAGGTAAACTGATTACTTACCACAATTAAGCCAATTTAACAATGATATTTAAATAAGAGCGTTATAAAAATACCGAAATAAATGTGAAATAATCCTACGCGACAATAATCACTACAACTTCCAAAGACTAGGTAATACAGAGTCAAGAACTCTAGCTCAATACATGGAAAGATCTCAAAGCTCAAAATACGACATTGATCAAATAACAAGCTGACAGTACAACGAAAGGAAAGGACTCCAAGGGACTGCGATGACCAAGTAACTCCACATTGAATCCTCGCGATCAATAAACTAACTCTACCTGAGTCCGATATCTCCAATACCTGAATCTGTACAAAAATGTGCATAAGTGTAGTATGAGTACACCACGATTGGTACCCAGTAAGTATCAAGACTAACCTCGATGGAGTTGTGAAGAGGTACACGTCAAGACGCCTACTAGTCAAAATAACATGTGCAATATAAAATTATAAAGCTAATAATGGAAGCAGGAATCAGTAAATGGAAACAAGAATCAACATATGATATAAATAGTAAGGTAATATGAACACCGTGAAAGTTTCATTGAAACCAAATAAGGAAAACAAATAATAGCCAATTAATCAAGTCATTCTAACACATGTGTCGCAAAGAAATTACTCCGAGATATCTCATCTCATAATCGCAAGTCACGAATCTCAACCCACAGTTATATGCTCACGACACCTTGTACCCACATTTCTAATTACAACCGCACAGACAACTCACGTGCCAATACCTCAATCCGCCAGGCATGATTATAGGCTCACAATCACAATCTGCCCGGTCATAGGATCACTATCATAATCCGTCTGGCGTGGTCACAAGCTCACTATCACAATACGTCCGGCATGGTAACAAGCTCAAAATCAACATGAAAATAGATAATACCAGAATCCATGAGCACGATCAATAAATGTTAAGTTTCATACTCCTGAACTAGTATAAGTGGCATGCTTGGTGTATGATTGTGCGAGTGTACTATTAGCATCCAAGTCAAGAAGTAATATCAAATACATCGAGTAGCTCATTGAAAGCAACACAACAAGTCACGTAAGGTGTATGAAATACACAAGGAAAATCACACTATCATACGAATATCGTCAACATAATGCCCCCAAGCCATCACACATAATCCCTGACATTACCACCCTAATCTCTCTGATAGCCACACGTATCACTCTGCTCTGATAATATCATTAGACACCCGTATCACTCCGCATAATAGCCACCCTTATCGCTCCGCCCGGGCAATAACACAATAGTCACCCGTATCCCTCTGCACAATCAATAACAATGAGATGCCACCCTTATGCCCCACATAATAACAACAGTGAGATGCCGCCCTTATGCTCTGTATAACAACGACCAATCCACACAACAATTCACATGTGCTAACATCACAATAACACGACATATCAACTCGTACCACAAGTGCCCATAGGCCACAATCTTTCCAAAGGAACCAACAATATCAATATTTCCACAACAAATATCCCACGGCTCAAACACAATGTGTTTAGAATCTCAATAACAACAAAATGAACGGGAAAGTAACTCATCTATGAACAACACCCCCTTTAAACACAACTTCAATTAAAATAGATTAATGACTTCCAATAACACCAACTTCAATTAATTGTTTAAGGATAAACTGGATAATGAAGGTGTTTCCATGAAATGGTAAACTTTAGATTCTAGTGTATGAAATAGGCTAATAATGAAAGAGATGGCACGAACTAGCAACTACGTCTAAATGCATGAGAATAACCCGGCAACAAAAGGATAACATGAAACAACAATTTCAATTAAGAGTAACTCAATAATAAAATAAGTCACATAATGATAAAAGAGGTAACTACTTCAAATAGAGCATAAAAGTGTAAACTTGACAAGTGAAGGATGTAGCATGTAACGACAACTTCAAATACAGCATGTGATAGTAAATATGACGAATAAAAGATATAACATGTGCTAATAATTCCAATAAATACATGAAAGAAGCCTAAGAGTCTAAACCAGTCAATTTTCATATATAAGTCCGAGTACACACTCGTCACCTCACGTACACAGCTTTCACATAACACAAATAGCACAAATAACTCAAATCCTAAGGAGTAGTTCCCCCACACAAGTTAGGCAAGATACTTACCTCAAAGAAGCGAAATCAATACTCTAAAATGACCTTCTCGTGTGAAACAATCTTCGGACAGCTCAATCTATCCAACAAAAAAGGTCAACCCTGGAACCGCACCTCAGAACTCTAAACTCACAAAATCCGAACACCCATTCTGATATGAGTCCAACCATACCAAAATTATCCAATTTCAACCTCAAATTGGCCTTCAAATCCTCATTTTATATTTTTAAGGTTTTTAACAAAATATTCAATTTTTCCAATTCAAATCACTAATTTAATCACAAAAACAAAGATGGAATCATGAAATATAATTCAATCCGGGTAAAGAACACTTACCATAATCTAACACATGAAAATCTCCTCAAAAATCGCTCAAATCCGAGGTATCTAACTCAAAATGTGATAAAAAAAAATATCATAACCCTCGAAAGTGAGTACTTTATATTCTGTCCAGTGAATTATACATCGGGATCGCGGAAACTCCATTGCGATCACGAAGAACAAAACCTTCATCTACCTTCGTGCTTCGTGAATGCGACCCAACGGCCGCAAACGTGGTGAACAAAACCTCAGCCCCTACACGAACGCGTCTGCCTACTCGCGACCGCGAAGGGAATTGCTTGGTGCCCCTTTCTGCCTTACCTTCAGCTCGATCGTGTAAGATACCATGCGAATGCAAAGACAAAAGTCTTTCAAGCCATACGAACACATTCATATTCTCACGACAATATTGCTTGCCTCCAATTTACCTTTCGCGAACGCGACATTACACTCGCGATCATGAATAAGGAGGCACCAAATATTAGATCGGCAACCCAAAACATGAGAAAATGGCCCATAGCCCATCCGAAACACACCCGGGGCCTTGTCCGAATATACCAACCAGTTCCATAATATAACGTTGACCTTCTCGAGGCCTCAAACCACATCAAACAATATCAAAACTATGAATCGCACCTCGAATCGAGCTTAATGAATTTATGAACTTTCAACTTCTACAACTCGTGCCAAATCATATCAAATCAACCCGGAATGATGTCAAATTTTGCATGCAAGTCCCAAATGACACAACAGAACTATTATAACTCCCGGAATAGTAATCCGAACCAAATATCAACAAAGTCAACTCTCGCTCAAACCTCCCAATCTTTCAAACCTTCAACTATTTAACTTTCACCAAAATACACCAAATCAACATATGAATTTCCAAATCCAAATTCGGGCATATGTCTAAGTCCAAAATCACCATTCCGGAGTCGTCTACTAAAAAATCAAACTCTGGTCAGCTCTTACTGCTTAAGGTTCTAAAAATAGAATCATTCTTGCAAATAAATCTCGAATCATCCGAAAATTGAACCCAACCACATATGCAAGTCACAATACATAATCATAGCCTTTTAAGACCTTCAACCATCAAACAAAATACTAATACTCAAAATGACCGATCGGGTTGTTACAAAAGAGTATCAACCCAGCCTTTTGTAAGCTTAAGATTCTACTAGAAGATGGGCACAAACCTTCCAGAAGCAACGACCCGGCCGGTCGTTTCGAGAGTTGTAGCCTCGTTCCCCTTTTATGCTCATTCTTGTGCTTCACTGTTGTTTTATGACTTATCGGGTTGGTTGATTTGGGACGGGGAGATTTCAGAGTGAATTGAGACACTTAGTCTCTTAATTGAAATCTTAAGCTGGAAAAGTCGACCAGATGTCGACTTATGTGTAATCGACGTCGTATTGGAATTTTGATGGTTCTGTTAGCTCTGTTGGGTAATTCTGGATTTAGGAGCATGTCTAGATTGTGATTTGGAGGTCGGGAGTAGAATTAAGCTTGAAATGACGAAAGTCGAATTTTTAGGAAGTTTGACTGGGGGGTTGACTTTTTGATATCGGGGTCGGATTACAATTCCGTAAGTTGTAGTAGGTTCGTGGGGTCATTTGTGACTTGTGTGCTAAATTTGAGGTCAATCAGATGTGATTTGATAGGTTTCGGCATCGTTTGTGGAATTTGGAAATTACAAAATTCATTAGGCTTGAATCCGTGTGTAATTTGTGTTTTTAACGTTTTTTGAGGAGATTTGAGGGCTTGACTAAGTTCGTATCGTGATTTAGGGCTTGTTGGTATGTTTGGTTGAGGTCCCGGGGGCCTCGGGTTGATTTCGGGTGGTTAACAGACTTGGAATGGATGTTGAGGAATTGTTGAAGTTTGGTCTTTTGCTGGTGTGATCGCACCTGCGAGGCTATTAGCCGCAGGTGCGATGCCGCAGGAACAACAGGTTAAGCGCAGGTGCGAAAAGGGTGTAGACCAGCAGAGGTCGCATGTGCGATGGTTTCTCCGCACCTGCGATCGCGCAGATACGGACTAGTGGTCGCAGAAGTAAAGGCAGCAAGAGTTAGTAGTTTTAACAGGAGCACTCATTTTTCTGCACAAGCGGGCGCGCAGGTGCGGAAATGCCTGGGAAGAACCTATATAAGCGAGGTTCCGAGATTTTTGGCCATTTCTAACGTTTTTAGCTCGGTTTTGGAGGTTTTTGAGAGGTTTTTTGAAGAGATTATTGAGGTAAGCTTCTTGTGTTCATTTTTATTCAATAATGATGTTTCCCCACTGATTTTCCACCTAGTTGGTGTGTTTTTGAGGTGCAATTTGGGGGTTTGAGGCTAGGGATTTGGAGAGTGAACTTTGGGGATTTGAATGACCATTTGGTGTCGGATTTTGATAAATTTGGTATGGTTAGACTCGTAAGTGAATGGGCTTTTGGGTTTTGTGATTTTGTCGCATTTCGAGACGTGGGCCGGGTTTGAGCCGATTTCGTATTTGGCTATAATTTGTATTTTTCTTGTGGAATTGAATTCCCTTAGACTATATTGATTATATTGTACTGCTTGTGGCTAGATTCAGGATGTTTGGACACCGATTCGAGAGGCAAAGGTATTTTGGAGTAGAGTTTTGCGCGGATTGAGGTAAGTAACAGTTTTAACTCTAGTCTTGATGGTATGAAACCCCGGATTTTATATTAAATGATTGTTTGGAAGGGACGCACATGCTAGGTGACGGGCGTGTGGGCGTGCACCGTGGGAATTGAGACTTGGTCTATTCCGTGAAACAGAAAAGTTAAATAAGCTTGTCGTTAGCTATGTGCCTTCCTGTGCTATAGAAAGTTGACCGTAAATCATGTTAGAAATTATGCTTAGGCTATGTGTTGGTGTTGTAGAGACCCACAGTGGTTGTGATACCTGTTGAATCTCCCTGCTTATTGTTATTTATACTCAGTCGTAGTATTACGTGCATATTACACCCCAGTCTATGTTATTCCCTGTTGATACATTATATCATTCTATTTTGGGTTGATTCCCCTTTATTACCGAGGGCCGTGAGACTAGAGAGGTTGATGTCTGAGTGAGGCCGAGGGCCTGTTTGTGAGGTATTGATACCATAGCACGTGAGTTGTCCGTGCGGATCATGACATTTATACTATAGCACGTGAGTTGTCCGTGCGAATTATGACATGATACTTTAGCACGTGAGTTGTTCGTGCGGATCTTGATATGATACTATAACACATGAGTTGTCTGTGCAGATTATAGCACTTGAATTGTAGGAGCCCTTTCGGAGTCTGTACACCCCCAATGAGTGCATGTACCTATTGAGTGTGAGTGTTGAGCTATTGAGAGAGCTTGAGGGACTGTTGCCCTGAGAGGTTGCACTCTTTTCATCTGTTGCTGCACTTAGATGATTTATGTCATTGTTCTAAAACTTCTGGAAAAATATTGTATCCGGATTTACCTGAACTTGGTAATGTGTAACTCACTCGACTTAAATTGCCGAAATTGAAACATGTCTACTTTCATTGCTGAAATTACTGAAATGAACTGTATTTGTATAGCTCGTCACTACCTTTCAGTTCCTTAATTATTATTGATACTTACTGAGTTGGTTTTACTCACGCTACACCTTGCACTTCGTATGCAGATCCAGGTATTTCTGGTCACGGATGACGTTGATCTCATGCATAGTTGAGTATCAGAGATTCACGAGGTAGCTGCCGGCGTTTGCAGTCCTTGTCTCTCCTTCCTTGTTATTTTTTTCTTTTCTATATTGGTATTTTATCATAGACTCTTGTAGACACTGTTTCTTAGACTAGTTGTTTAGATGTTCATGACTTGGTGACACCCGATGTTGGGGCTATTTTTCCGCACTGTATTTTAAGTTTAACTCCTGTTTTTACAAAAACTCTCCCATGTAAAATCTTTTGACTTATCTTTTGTGAAACATTGAAAGTATTTTTTAGAATCGGCTTGACTAGTACCATCGATAGGCGCCATCACGACAGGTTTGGATTTTGGGTCATGACAAGTTGGTATCAGAGCAACAGTTCCGTCAGAGGAGGGGCTGTTTCGAGTGCGGAGATTTTGGTAATATTAAGAGAGATTGCCCTAGGTTGTTGGGTGGGACTTCACAGTAGAGTTCTTGGCCGATGGCACCAGCACCAGCAGCTTCACCACCCGCCCAGCCAGCTAGGGGTGGGGCTCAGTCAACTAGGTGTCACCCTAGAGGGGGAGGCCGATTAGGGGCGGCCAGGCCCATTTCTATGCTCTCCCTGCCAGACCAGATGCCATTGCTTTGGATGTTGTGATCATAGGTATTGTTTTAGTTTTCCACATAGATGCCTCTATATTATTTGACCCTGGTTCCACTTATTCATGTGTCCTCGTATTTTTCTTATTATCTAGATATGACCTGTGAGTCTCTAGTTTCACCTGTTCATGTATCTACGCCTGTGGGCGATACTGTTATTGTGGACCGTGTATATTGGTCATGTGTGATAACTATTGGGAGTCTATAGACTAGAGTGGATCTCTTGTTGCTTAGTATGGTCGATTTTGACGTGATTTTGGGTATGGATTGGTTGTCTCTATGT
The DNA here is from genome assembly GCF_000390325.3 of Nicotiana tomentosiformis. Lineage (NCBI taxonomy): Eukaryota > Viridiplantae > Streptophyta > Magnoliopsida > Solanales > Solanaceae > Nicotiana > Nicotiana tomentosiformis. The sequence continues at coordinate 43,029,746 of NC_090823.1, forward strand.
CATGCGATTTTAGATTATCATGCGAAGACCGTGACGTTAGCAATGCCAGGGTTGCCGAGGGTTGAGTGGAGCGGCTCTATAGACTATATTTCCAGTAGAGTGATTTCATACTTGAAGGCTCAGCGGATAGTTGAGAAGGGTTATCTATCTTATATGGACTTTGTGATGGATGTTAGTGTAGAAACCCGTGCTATTGATTCTGTTCCGGTAGTGCGAGATTTTCTGGATGTGTTTCCTGCAGACCTACCGGGCATGCCACCTGATAGGGATATTGATTTTGGTATTGATTTAGTGTGGGGCACTCAGTCCATTTCTATTCCACCGTATCGTATGGCACCGGCGGAGTTGAAGGAATTGAAAGAGTAGATGCAGGAACTACTTGATAAGGGGTTTATTTGGCCTAGCGTGTCAACTTGGGATGCACCAGTTCTATTTGTGAAGAAGAAGGATGGTACTATGAGAATGTGCATTGATTATAGGTAGTTGAACAAGGTCACAATCAAGAACAAGTATCCTTTGTCGCGTATTGATGATCTATTTTACCATCTTCATGGAGCGAGGGTGTTCTCCAAGATTGATTTGAGGTTAGGATATCACCAGTTGAAGATTCGGGACTCGGATATTCTTAAGATAGCTTTCAGGACACGTTATGGTCATTATGAGTTCCTTGAGATGTCTTTTGGGTTTACCAACGCCCCAGCAGCGTTCATGCATATGATGAACAGTGTGTTTCAGCCTTATCTTGACTCGTTCGTTATTGTATTTATTGATGATATCCTGGTGTACTCTCGTAGCTAGGAAGAGCATGCCTAACATTTGTGGATCGTGTTGCAGCAGTTGAGTGTCACGATCCAAAATCTAACCCGTCGTGATGGTGCCTATCATGATACTAGGCAAGCCGACATCTCCAAAATACTTTCAACATTTAACAGAAATGAATTAATATATTTAAAATAACCGGAGTCTTTCATAAAAATGGGGTAAAACCCAAAGCATAAGTGCGGAAAAATATCCCGACATCAGGGTGCCATTGAGTACATGAGCATCTATACCAGGAGCAGTCTAATATAACATCTAAGGAATAAGAACTTAAATGAGAATAAGAAAATGAAGGAGAGCCAAGGCCTGCGAACGCCATGCAACTACCTCGATAGTCTCCAGAATCAGCTGCTCAAATATCAACACCCGCTACGACCGGGAACACCTGAATCTGCACACGAAGTGCATGGTGTAGCGTGAGTACAACTAACTCAGTAAGTAACAAAAATAAATAAGGAACTGAGAAGGTAGTGACGAGATATATAATTACAGTTCATTATCAATAATTCCAGCAAAGAATAGACATGCTTTCACATCCGGCAGTTTAAGTCCAGTCAGTTTTATACAGTTAAAGTTCAGGTAATCGAGATATAGAATCTTTCAGGAATTTCACAACAATGACAGATAGCAACTAAGTGCATCAACAAATGAAAAAGCAAGTACAGCCTCTGAGGGCAACAATCACTCAACTCGTCAAAACATCTCAAATCACTCGGCTCTCAGCCCTCAGTACTCACACTCAATAGGTACCTGCGCTCACTGGGGGTGTGCAGACTCCAAAGGGGCTCCTTTCAGCCCAACCTCATAGACAGGCCCTCGGCCTCACTCAGTCATCAACCTCTCTGGTCTCTCGAGCTCTCGAAAATCACAAAGATCAGCCCAAACAAAGATAACATAGTGTATCAACAAGAATCAAGAAGAGGTTGAGATATAATACACAAGTAAAACCATGGCCGAGTACAAGACAATAATTAGCAAGTAATTCAACGAGTACGCGACCTCTGCGAATCCCAATAGTACCATCACATAACCTAAGCATGATTTCTAACATGATTTGCAATCAAATTTCTATAGCATAGGGAGAGCATATAGCTAGCAACAAGTTATTCAACTTTACAGTTTCACGGAATGGACCAAGTCCCAATTCCTATGGTGCACCCCCACACGCCCATCACCTAGCATGTGCGTCACCGCCAAAATACTCACATAATCCAATAATCCAGGGTTTCATACCCTTCGGACCAGATTTAAAACTATTACTTACCTCAAATCTCGCAAAATCCTACTCTATAATGCCTTTGCCCCTCAAATCAATCTCCATACGTCCTGAATCTAGCCACAAGCAGTACAATATAATTAATATAGGCTAAAAAAAATCAATTCCACAAGAAAAATACGAAATTATAAGCCAAAATCCAAAGTAGACTCAAACCGGCCCCCGGGCCCATGTCTCGAAATGTGACAAAAGTCACAAAATACGAACACCCATCCACTCATGAGTCCAGCCATACGAGAATTACTCGAATCCAACCTCAAATCACCTTCCAAAACTCAAAATTTTAGCCTATGAAGTTTCTACCATTTCCCCCCAAATTTACAACTCAAATCCCTAATTAGATGATGAAAATAGCAATAGATTCATGAAATATAGTCCAATCCGAGTTAGAATCACTTACCCCAACAATCTTCTCAAAGAAACCTCGAAACATCACCTCACACCGAGCTCTCAAAGTCCCAAAATCGAAATGGGACTCAAACCCTCAAAATCCCATTTTCTGCCCAGTTCTTTCGCATCTGCGGACATACCGTCGTAGTTGCGATGCCGCACCTGCGGAATTTCCCTCGCAAGTGCGTAAATGATTTAAGGGACTGGGTTCGCATCTGCGAGTAAGAGGTCGCACCTATGTGTGCGCACCTGCGGATAAGGAACCACTTCTGCGATCTTTCCCTCCAGCTCACTCTCCGCATATGTGGAGCTTCAAGCGCATCTGCGGGCTCGCAGATACGGAAATTCCCTCGCAACTATGACCCCTGGTCATCTCTTCAATTCCTGCTTCTGTGCTTGGTCTAACGCACGTGTGTGCCCGCATCTGCGGCCCCCCACCGTAGGTGCGATTATACTAGAAGCTTCAAAGCTTCAACAATTTGCCTAAGTCCAAATTCAAACCGTTAAGCATCTGAAACACACCCGAGGCCCTCGAGACTTCAACCAAATATACCAACAAGCCCTAAAACACCATACAAACTTAGTCGAGCCCTCAAAACATGTCAAACAACAACAAAAACACGAATCACCCTCCAATCCAAACTTAATGAACTTGAAACTCCAAATTCTACGAATGATGTCGAACCATACCAAACCACGTCCGATTGACCTCAATTTTTACACATAAGTCACCTTCAACATTACAGACCTACTCCAACTTCCGGAATCAGAATCCGACCCCAATATCACAAAGTCAACCCCCTGGTCAAACTTCCCAAAACAATTCGACTTTCGCTATTTCAAGCCTCAATTAGCTACAGACCTCAAATTCACAGTCCGGACACGCTCCTAAGTCCAAAATACCCAACGGAGCTAAAAGAACATACGGAACTCCATTCCGGAGTCATCTTCACATAATTCCGACTACGGTCAAAATCCTAAGACTTAAGCTTCCGTTTTAGGGACTAAGTGTCCCAAAACACTCCAAAACCAAAACAACAAGATCTCCTGGCAAGTCACATAAGTTGAAACAGATACGGGGAAAGCAGTAAATAAGGGATTGGGGCTAATACACTCAAAATGACTGGCCGGGTCATTACATCCCCCCCTTCTTAAAACAATCATTCGTCCTCGAACGAGCATAGAGACATACCTGAAGTGGTGAAAAGATGAGGATAACGGCTGTGCATATTATGCTCGGTCTCCCAAGTCGCCTCCTCGACTGGCTGACCCCTCCACTGAACCTTCACGGAAGCAATGTTCTTTGACCTAAGCTTCATGACCTTCCTGTCCAAAATAGCCACTGGCTCCTCAACATAAGATAGATCCTTGTCCAACTGGAATGAGCTGAAATCCAACACGTGAGATGGGTCGCCGTGATACTTCCGGAGCATAGAAACATGGAATACTGGATGAACTCCTTCTAGACTGGGAGGCAAGGCAAGCTCATAAGCAACCTCCCCAACATGTCGCAGTACCTCAAATGGGCCGATAAACCTCGGGCTCATCTTGCCTTTCTTTTCGAACCTCATAATACCCTTCATAGGTGACACTCGGAGCAAGACCCTCTCTCCAACCATGAATGCAACATTGTGAACATTCTGATCCGCATAACTCTTCTGTCTGGACTGGGCTGTGCGTAGTCTATCCTGAATCACCTTAACCTTTTCTAGAGCATCCTCAACCAAGTCTGTACCCAATAATCTAGCCTTGCCCGGCTCGAACCAACTCACCGGAGACCTACACCACCTACCATACAGAGCCTAATACGGTTCCATCTGGATGCTTGACTGGTAACTACTGTTGTAAGCAAACTCCGCTAGAGGCAAGAACTGATCCCACAAACCCCCAAACTCCATCACACACGCATAGAGCATATCCTCTAATATCTGAATAGTGCGCTCGGACTGTCCATCCGTCTGAGGGTGAAATGCTGTGCTCAACTCAACTCGAGTCCCCAACTCATGCTGCACGGCCCTTCAGAACCGTGATGTAAACTGCGTACCCTGGTCAGAGATGATAGATATCGGTACGCCATGAAGCCTGACGATCTCGCAGATATAAAATCGAGCCAGTTGCTCGTTAGAATAGGTAGTCATCACAGGAATGAAATAAGCTGACTTGGTCAGCCTATCCACAATCACCCAAACTGCATCAAACTTCCGCTGAGTCCGTGGAAGCCCAACAATGAAATCCATAGTGATCCGCTCCCATTTCCACTCCGGAATCTTCAACTTCTGAAGCAGCCCACCTGGTCGTTAATGCCCATACTTCACTTGCTGGAAATTTAGGCACCGAGCTACATACTCCACTATGTCCTTATTCATTCTACTCCACCAGTAATGCTGTCTCAAGTCTTGATACATCTTTGCGGCACCCGGGTGAATAGAATATCGCAAACTATGAGCCTCCTAGAGAATCAACTCACGCAAACCATCTACATTGGGCACACATAGCCTACCCTGCATCCTAAATACACCATCAACCCCGATAGTGACCTCCTTAGCATCACCGTGCTGCACCGTGTCCTTAAGGTTAAGTAGATGGGGGTCATCATACTGACACTCCCTGATACGATCATAAAGAGAAGACTGAGAGATCACACAAGCTAATACTCGACTAGGCTCAGAAATATCCAATATAACAAACTGGCTAGCTAAGGCCTGAACATCCAATGCTAATGGCCTCTCTGCTGCAGGAAGATATGCTAAGCTCCCCAAACTCTCTGCCCGACGACTCAAGGCATCGGCCACCACATTGGCCATCCCGGGATGGTACAAAATGGTGATATCATAGTCCTTAAGAAGCTCCAACCACCTCTGCTGACTCAAGTTAAGATCCTTCTGTTTAAACAGATGCTGTAAACTCTGATGATCAGTGTAAATCTCACAATGGACCCCGTATAAATAGTGCCGCCAAATCTTTAAGGCGTGGACAATAGTTGCTAACTCAAGGTCATGGACAAGATAGTTCTTCTCATGAGGCTTCAACTGGTGTGAAGTATAAGTAATCACTCTACCCTCCTGCATCAGAACACACCCAATATCGAAATCAATATCCCCGTCAGGCGGCATGCCCGACAGGTCAGCAGGAAACACATCCGAGAAATCTCGCACCACCGAAACAGAATCAATTGTAGGGGTCTCTGCACTAACATCCCTCACAAAGGACAAATAAGATAGACAACACTTCTCAACCATCCGCTGAGCCTTCTAGTATGAAATCACTCTATTGGAACATAGTCTATAGAGCCGCTCCACTCAACCCTCGGCAATCCCAGCACCGCCAATATCACGATCTTAGCGTGACAATCTAGAACATCATGACATGGAGATAACAAATCCATACCCAAAATCATGTCAAAATCGACCATACTAAGTAACAAGATATCTACTCTAGTCTCCAAACTCCCAATAGTCACCACACATGACCGATAAACACTGTCCACAATGATAGTATCGCCCACTGGAGTGCATACATGAACAGATGAAACTAGGGACTCACGGGGCATATCCAGATAATGAGCGAAATACGAGGACACATATAAATAAGTGGAACCAGGGTCAAATAATACAGATGCATCTCTATGGCAAACTCCAAAGCAATGGCATCTGGTCTGGCAGGAAGAGCATAGAAACGGGCTTGGCCGCCCCCTGATCGGCCTCCCCCTCTAGGGCGACCCCTAGCGGACTGAACCCCACCCCTAGTTGGCTGGACGGATGGTGAAGCTGCTGGTGCTGGTGCTGGTGCTATTAACTGAGAACTCTACTGTGAAGCCCCACCCAACAACCTAGGGCAATCTCTCTTAATATGACCAAAATCTCCGCACTCGAAATAGCCCATCCTCTTACGGAACTGCTGCTCCTGATGCCGTAAAGAACTACCCGTAGACACCTGAGCTGATGAGGCACGGTGAGAACTCTGCGCTGGTAGTGCACTGAATGAAGACTGGCCCTGCTGATTGTTGTGTGAACCATGGCCAGATGATGCACCATGGTGAACTGGCCGAGCCGTCTGAGCATGTCTGAAAGGATGACATCTACCGTGGTGGAACTGACCCCCAGAAGTAACACCGATGAATCCACCCTGGCCACGAGGCCTCTTGGCCTCCCTCTCAACCCGCTCCTGGCTGTGAACCATCTCAATTTGACGAGCAATGTCGACAACCACGTCAAAAGTAGCACCAGACACTCTCTCTCTAGTCATAAGCAATCGCAGCTGAAAAGTGAGGCCGTCTATGAACCTCCTAGTCCTCTTTCTGTCTGTGGGAACCAACCAGATAGCATGGCGGGCCAACTCTAAAAATCTCATCTCATACTGTGTCATGGACATATCACCTTGACGAAGCTGCTCGAACTGCCTACACAACTCCTCTCTGCGGGACTGAGGCACGAACTTCTTCAAGAATAGACCGGAGAACTGCTGTCAGGTAAGGGGTGTTGTGACGACTGGCCTACGCCTCTCTTATGCCTCTCACCAATTGAAGGCAGCCCCAAAGAACTGAAAAGTAGTGAACGAGACCCCACTGGCCTCTAGAATACCTGCGGTACGGAGTATCCTCTGGCACCTAACCAAGATGCCCTGTGCATCTTCTCCCTCGGCACCACTGAAAGATGGAGGCTGGAGCCTCCCAAACCTCTCCAATCGACGCTGCTCATCATCAGGCATGACAGGAACCACATAGTCCTGAGCAGCTGCAATCGGCTGGGCTGGTGGTGCCCCCGGTGTCTAGAATCCTTGTACCACCTGCTCTGGTGTGCGGGTGGCGGGAGTATGAGCACCTCCCCCATCCTGAGAAGGGGCTGCTGCGGCCGGAACAGAGACCGCTTGAGCAAGACTGGTACACGCAGTCAAGATCTGAGCTAAGGCCTCCTCAAGGCTTGGAATCACAATAGGCACAGGTGGTGTATGAGCTGGCCCCACAGGTTCGTCCACAACTGGAGCCTGCTCCTGAACTGGGGCAACTGGCGGATTTGCAGGTGCTGCCCTAGCTGCGGTGCGAGCTGCACCTCCGCCCCTACCGTGGCCTCTATCGCGACCTCGACCTCTCGCGGCCCAGACTGGTGGTACCAGTGGCTGTCCATCTTGCCCCATAGCACGCGTGCTCACCATCTGTGAGAGAATTAGAACAACATAAATTTAGTTACCAGAATCAAAAGATTTGCATGACAAGAATTCAAGAATGTGAAATTTCTTAAGGGTTCGGTAGCCTCTCGAAGATAAGTACAGACGTCTCCGTACCGATCCGCAAGACTCTACTAAACCTGCTCATGACTCGTGAGACCTATGTAACCTAGGCTCTGATACCAACTTGTCACGACCCAAAACCTAACCCGTCGTGATGGTGCCTATCGTGATACTAGGCAAGCCGACATCTCCAAAACAGTTTCAACATTTAACAGAAATGAATTAATATATTTAAAATAATCGGAGTCTTTAAAAAAAGGGGTAAAACCCAAATCAAAAATGCGAAAAAATAGCCCGACATCGGGGTGCCACTGAGTACATGAGCATCTATACCAGGAGCACTCTAATACGACATCTAAGGAATAAGAACTAAAATGAGAATAAGATAATGAAGGAGAGACAAGCTATGCGAACGCCATGCAGCTACTTCGATAGTCTCCAGAATCAACTACCCAAATATCAACACCCGCTACGACCGGGAACACCTGGATCTGCACACGAAGTGCAGGGTGTAGCATGAGTACAACCAACTCAGTAAGTAATAGAAATAAATAAGGAACTGAGAAGGAAGTGACGAGCTATACAATTACAGTTCATTATCAATAATTCCAGCAAAGAATAGACATGCTTTCACATCCGTCAGTTTAAGTCCAATCAGTTTTATACAGTTAAAGTACAAGTAATCCAGATATAGAATCTTTCAAGAATTTCACAACAATGACAGATAGCAACTAAGTGCATCAACAAATGAAAAAGCAAGTACAACATCTCAGGGCATTAGTCACTTAACTCGTCACAACAACTCAAATCACTCAGCTCTCAGCCCTCAGTACTCACACTCAATAGGTACATGCGCTCACTGGGGGTGTGTAGACTCCAGAGGGGCTCCTTTCAGCCCAAGCGCTATATCCGCATGGACAACTCACGTGCTGCACAGACAACTCATATGCTATAGTATCAATATATGGATTCGCACGGACAACTCACGTGCCATAGTATCAATACCTCGTAGACAGGCCCTCGACCTCACTCTGTAATCAATCTCTCTGGTCTCTTGGGCTCTCGGAAATCACAAATATCCGCCCAAACAAAGATAACATAGTGTATCAACAAGAATCAAGAAGAGGCTGATATATGATACGCAAGTAAAATCATGACTGAGTACAAGACAATAATTAGCAAGTAATTCAATGAGTACGCACCCTCTGCGGGTCCCAACAGTACCATCTCATAGCCTAAGCATGATTTCTAACATGAGTTGCAGTCAAATTTCTATAACACAGGGAGAGCATATATCTAGCAACAAGTTATTCAACTTTACAATTTCACGAATGGACCAAGTCCTAATTCCTATGGTGAACGCCCACACGCCCGTCACCTAGCATGTGCGTCACCTCCAAGATACTCATATAATCTAATAATCCGGGGTTTCATACCCTCATGACCAGATTTAAAACTGTTACTTACCTCAAACCGCACAAAATTTACTCCGCAATTCCTTTGCTCCTCGAATCAATCTCCAAACTCCCTGAATCTAGCCACAAGAAGTACGATATAATTAATATAGGTTAAAAGAATCAATTCCACAAAACAAAACACGAAATTATAAGCCAAAATCCGAAGTAGACTCAGATCGGCCCCCGGGCCCACATCTCGAAATCCGACAAAACTCACAAAATACAAACACCCATCCACTCACGAGTCCAACCATATGAGAATTACTTGAATCTAACCTTGAATCACCTTCCAAAACTCGGAATTTTAGCCTATGAAGTTTCTACCATTTTCCCCCAAATTTACAACTCAAATACCTAATTAGATGATGAAAATAGCAATAGATTCATGAAATATAGTCCAATCCGAGTTAGAATCACTTACCCCAATAATCTTCTCAAAGAAACCTCGAAAGATCACCTCACACCGACCTCTCAAAGTCCCAAAATCGAAATGGGACTCAAACTCTCGAAATCCTATTTTCTGCCCAGTTTTTCTGCATCTACAGACATACCGTCGTACCTGTGATGCCGCACCTGCGGAATTTCCTTCGTAGGTGCGTAAATGACTTAAGGGACTAGGTTCGCATCTGCGAGCAAGAGGTCGCACCTACGGAGAAGGGTCCGCTTTAGCGATCTTTCTTTCCAGCTCAATCTCCGCATCTGCAGAGCTTCAAGCGCATCTGCGGGCTCGCAGATGCGGAAATTCCCTCACACCTGCAACCCCTGGCCATCTCCTCAATTCCCGCTTCTGTGCTTGGCCTAACGCCTAAGTCCAAATTCAAACCGTTAAGCATCTGAAACACACTCGAGGCCCCCGAGACCTCAACCAAATATACCAACAAGTCCTAAACACCATACGAACTTAGTCGAGCCCTCAAAACACATCAAACAACAACCAAAACACGAATCACCCTCCAATCCAAACTTAATGAACTTGAAACTCCAAATTCTACAAACAATGCCGAACTATACCAAACCACGTCCGATTGACCTTAATTTTTGCACACAAGTCACATTCAACATTACGGACCTACTCCAACTTTCGGAATCGAAATCCAACCCCGTTATCAAAAAGTCAACCCACAGGTCAAACTTCCCAAAACAATTCGACTTTCACCATTTCAAGCCTAAATTAGCTACAGACCTCAAGTTCATAGTCCGGACACGCTCCTAAGTCCAAAATCACCTAACGGAGCTAACGGAATCAACAAAACTCCATTCAGTAGTTGTCTTCACACAGTTCCGACTACGGTCAAAATCCTAAGACTTAAGCTTCTATTTTAGGGACTAAGTGTCCTAAAAAACTTCGAAACCAAAAATTAAGACCTCCCGACAAGTCACATAAGCGGAAACAGATATGGGGAAATCAGTAAATAGGGGATCAGGGCTAATACACTCAAAACGATCGGCCGTGTCATTACATTGAGGGAGGAGAAGCTTTATGCAAAGTTCTCTAAGTGTGAGTTTTGGCTCAGTTCAGTGGCATTATTGGGTCACGTGGTGTCTAGTGAGGGTATTTAGGTAAATTCGAAGAAGATAGAGGCGGTGCAGAGGTGGCCCAGACCGTCCTCAGCCACAGAGATTTGGAGTTTTCTTGGTTTGGCTGGTTATTACCATCCTTTTGTAGAGGGGTTCTCATCTATTGCATCGCCCTTGACCAAATTGACCCAAAAGGGTGCTCCTTTCAGGTGGTCGGATGAGTGCGAGGAGAGCTTTCAGAAGCTCACGACTACTTTGACCACGACTCTAGTTCTAGTTCTACCATCAGCTTCTGGCTCTTACACAGTGTATTGTGATGCTTCTCGGATCGGTATTGGGTGTGTTTTGATGCAGGAGGGCAGAGTGATTGCTTATGCTTCGCGCCAGTTGAAGCCCCATGAAAAGAACTATCATGTCCACGACCTTGAGTTAGCAGCTATTGTTCATGCCTTGAAGATCTGGCGGCACTATTCGTACGGTGTCCATTGTGAGATTTACACTAATCACCGGAGTTTGTAGCATCTGTTCAAACAGAAGGATCTTAACTTGCATCAGCGGAGGTGGTTGGAGCTTCTTAAGGACTATGATACCACCATTTTGTACCATCCCGGGAAGGCTAATATGGTGGCCGATGCCTTGAGTCGCCGGGCGGAGAGTTTGGGGAGCTTAGCATATCTTCCAGTAGCAGAGAGGCCATTGTCATTGGATGTTCAGGCCTTAGCCAGCTAGTTTGTTAGATTGGATATTTCTGAACCGAGTCGAGTATTGGCTTGTGTGGTCTCCCGGTCTTCTCTTTATGATCATATCAGGGAGCGTCAGTATGATGACCCCCACCTGCTTGTCCTTAAGGACACGGTCCAGCACGGTGATGCTAAGAAGGTCACTATTAGGGATGATGGTGCATTGAGAATATAGGGCACGCTATGTGTACCCAATGTAGATAGTTTGCGAGAGTTAATTCTTCAGGAGGCTCAAAGCTCGTGGTATTCCATTCATCCGGGTGTCACGAAGATGTATCAGGACTTGAGGTAGCATTACTGGTGGAGGAGAATGAAGAAGGATATAGTGGAGTATGTAGCTCGGTGTCTAAATTGCCAGCAAGTGAAGTATGAGCATCAGCGGCTAGGTGGGTTACTCCAAATATTTGAGATTCCGGAGTGGAAATGGGAGCAGATCACTATGGATTTCGTTGTTGGGCTTCCACGGACTCAGCAGAAGTTTGATGCAGTTTGGGTGATTGTGGACAGGCTGACCAAGTCATCTCATTTCATTCCTGTGATGACTACCTATTCTTCCGAACAGTTGGCTCGAATTTATATCCGCGAGATTGTCAAGCTTCATGGCGTACCTGTATCTATCATCTCTGACTAGGGTACGCAGTTTACATCACGGTTCTGGAGGGCCGTACAGCATGAGTTGGGTACTCGAGTGGAGTTGAGTACAGCATTTCACCCTCAGACGGACAGACAGTCCGAGCACACTATTTAGATATTAGATGATATGCTCTGTGCATGTGTGATAGACTTTCAAAGTTCTTGGGATCAGTTCTTGTCACTTGCGGAGTTTGCCTACAACATCAGTTATCAGTCGAGCATCCAGATGGAACCGTATGAGGCTCTGTATGGTAGGCGGTGTCGGTCTCCAGTAGTTTGGTGTGAGCCAGGCGAGGCTAGATTATTGGGTACAAACTTGGTTCAGGATGCCCTGGAGAAGGTTAAGGTGATTCAGGATAGACTGCACACAGCCCAGTCCAAACAGAAGAGTTATGTGGATCGAAAGATTCGCGATGTTGCATTCATGATTGGAGAGTGGGTCCTGCTCCGGGTGTCACCCATGAAGGGTGTTATGAGGTTCGGAAAGAAGGGCAAGATGAGCCCGAGGTTTATCATCCCATTTAAGGTGTTGCGACGTGTTGGGGAGGTTGCCTATGAGCTTGCCTTGCCTCCCAGTCTAGCAGGAGTTCATCCAGTATTCCATGTTTCTATGCTCCGGAAGTATCACGGTGATCCGTCTCACGTGTTAAATTTCAGCTCAGTCCAGTTGGACAAGGATTTATCTTATGTTGAGGAGCCAGTGGTGATCTTGGATAGATAGGTTAGAAAGATGAGGTTGAAGAATATTACTTCTGTGAAGGTTCAGTGGAGGGGTCAGCCGGTCGAGGAGGAGACTTGAGAGACCGAGCAAGATATGCGCAGAAGTTATCCTGTTGTTTTATGACTTGTGCTTCACTATTGTTTTATGACTTATCGAGTTGGTTGGTTTGGGCCGGGGAGATTTCAAAGTGAATTGAGACACTTAGTCTCTTAATTGAAATCTTAAGCTGGTAAAGTCGACTGGATGTTAACTTATGTGTAAACGACCTCGTATTGAAATTTTGATGGTTCCGTTAGCTCCGTTGGGTGATTCTGGACTTAGGAGCATGTCCGGATTGTGATTTGGAGGTCGGGAGTAGAATTAGGCTTGAAATGGCGAAAGTCGAATTTTTGGGAATTTTGACCGGGGGGTTGACTTTTTGATATCAGGGTCAGATTCTGATTCCGTAAGTTGCAGTAGGTTTGTGGGGTCATTTGTGACTTGTGTGCGAAATTTGAGGTCAATCAGACGTGATTTGATAGGTTTTGGCGTCGTTTGTAGAATTTGGAAATTTCAAAGTTCATTAGGCTTGACTCCGTGTGTAATTCGTGTTTTTGACGTTGTTTGAGGAGATTTGAGGGCTCGCCTAAGTTCGTATCGTGATTTAGGGCTTGTTGGTATATTTGGTTGAGGTCTTGGGGGCCTCAGGTTGATTTCGGGTGGTTAACAGACTTGGAATGGATGTTGAGGAATTGCTGAAGTTTGGTCTTTTGCTGGTGTGATTGCACCTGCAAGGGTATTAGCCGCAGGCGCAGCAGGTTAAGCGCAGGTGCGGAAAGGGTGTAGACCAGAAGAGGTCGCAGGTACGATGGTTTCTCCGCACCTACGATCGCGCAGATGCAGACCAGTGGTCGCAGGAGCGGAGGCAGCCGTAGTTAGTAGTTTTCACAAGAGAGCTCATGTTTTCGTACAAGCGTGCGCGCAGGTGCGGAAATGCCTGGGAAGAACCTATATAAGCGAGGTTCCGAGATTTTTGGCCATTTCTAACGTTTTAGCTCGAATTTTGGAGGTTTTTGAGAGGGTTTTTGAAGAGATTATTGAGGTAAGCTTCTTGTGTTGACTTTTCTTCAATAATGATGTTTCCCCACTGATTTTCCACCTAGTTGGTGTGTTTTTTAGATGTAATTTGGGGGTTTGAGGCTAGGGATTTGGAGAGTAAATTTTGGGGATTTGAATGACCATTTGGTGTCGGATTTTGATAAATTTGGTATGGTTAAACTCGTGAGTGAATGGGCTTTTGGGTTTTGTGATTTTGTCGGATTACGAGACGTGGGCCCGAGGGCTGGGTTTGAGCTGATTTTGTATTTGGCTATAATTTCATATTTTTCTTGTGGAATTGATTTCCCTTAGCCTATATTGATTGTATTGTACTGCTTGTGGCTAGATTCGGGACGTTTGGAGACTGATTCGAGAGGCAAAGGCATTTTGGAGTAGAGTTTTGCGCGGATTGAGGTAAGTAACAGTTTTAATTCTGGTCCTGAGGGTATGAAACCCCGGATTTTGTATTAAATGATTGTTTGGAAGTGACGCACATGCTAGGTGACGGGAAAATATTGTATCCGGTTTTACCTAAACTTGGTAATGTGTAGTTGACTTGACTTAAATTGCTGGAATTGAAACATGTCTACTTTTATTGCTGAAATTACTGAAATGAACTGTATTTGTATAGCTCGTGACTACCTTTCAATTCCTTAATTATTATTGTTACTTACTCAGTTGGTTGTACTCATGCTACACCCTGCACTTCGTGTGCATATCCAAGTGTTTCCGGTCACGGAGGACGTTGATCTCGTGCGTGGTTGAGTATCAGAGATTCATGAGGTAGCTGCCGGCGTTCGCAGTCCTTGTCTCTCCTTCCTTGTTATTTGTTTCTTTTTTGTATTGGTATTTTGTCACAGACTCTTGTAGACATTATTTCTTAGACTAGTTGTTTAGATGTTCATGACTTGGTGACACCCGATGTTGGGGCTATTTTTCCGCACTGTATTTTAAGTTTAACTCCCATTTTTACGAAAACTCTGTCATGTAAAAGCTTTTGACTTATCTTTTGTGAAACATTGGAAGAATTTTTGAGAATCGGCTTGCCAAGTACCATCGATAGGCGCCATCATGACAGGTTAGGATTTTGGGTCATGACACCAGAGAACGCCAAAGAAGGATGAACCCAAATATGAAAGAAGTGGTGAAGAAAGAGGTGATCAAGTGGTTAGATGCGGGAATCATTTTCCCCATCTCAGACAGCGACTGGGTTAGCCCAGTTCAATGTGTTCCAAAGAAAGGTGGAATGATTGTGATACGAAATGAGAACAATGAGTTGACCTCAACAAGAATAGTCACGGGCTGGCGAATATGTATGGACTACAGAAAATTGAACAAGGCCACCCGAAAATACCATTTCCCCTGTTGTTTATTGATCAGATGTTAGATAGATTGGTAGGGAGGTACCCCTTTTGATTCTTAGATGGATACTCGGGGTATAACCAGATCTCTATTTCCTTGGAGGATAGAGAGAAAATGTCATTTACATGTTCATATGGCATCCATGTTTTTTGGAGAATACCGTTTGGCCTATGCAATGCACCCGCCACATTCCAAAGGTGCATGATGGCCATCTTTACTGATATGGTAGATGATATAATGGAGGTTTTCATGGATGATTTCTCAGTGGTGGGGAACTCATTCTATGACTGCCTTGTAAATCTGAGAAAAGTGGTGAAGTGGTGTATGGAGACTAATCTGGTGCTAAATTGGGAAAAGTGCCATTTCATGGAAGGTATAGTCTTGGGACACGTAGTATCAAGTAATGGCATTGAAGTGGAACGCGGTAAAGTTGATGTGATAGAGATGTTGCCACCACCCACTTCTGTCAAAGTAATAAGAAGTTTCCTTGGTCACGACGGTTTCCATAGACGATTTATAAAAGATATTTCCAAAATTGCTAATCCTCTTTGTAAATTGCTTAAAACTGATCACCACTTTGTGTTTTTTGATGATTGTAGGGTAGCTTTTGAGGAGTTGAAGAAGAGGCTGGTGAATGCACCAATCATAGGTGCACCTCACTAAGAGCAACCATTTGAGCTGATGTGTGATGTAAGCTACTATTCTGTGGGAGCAGTTCTTTGGTAGCAAAGAGATAAGGTCGTGCACCCAATCTACTATGCAAGTAGAAACTTGAGTGGTGCCAAACTAAACTACACAGTGACTCAGACGAAGATGCTAGCAGTGGTGTTCGCATTTGACTAATTCAGTTCATACCTAATAGGATCTAAGGTAATTGTTTATACTGACCATGCTTCTCTCAGGTACTTAATTGAAAAGAAGGAGCCAAATCCACGCCTGATTCGATGGGTGCTACTACTGCAAAAAATTGACTTGTAAATATGATATCGAAAGGGAACGGAGATCAAAGTGGTTGATCACTTGTCCAGGCTTGAAGGAGCCGACAATAAGGTTAATATAGAAGAGATTGTGGAGACTTTCTCGGATGAACAACTTTTAGTGACAAGCCTCGAGGTATATCCATGGTATACAAACATTGTAAACTACCTGGAAAGTGGTATTGTTCCCTATGACTTGTCCTCCGTGCAATAGAAAAAGTTCTTTCGTGATTGTTGCATATATTTCTCGGATGAGCCATATTTGTTCAGGATTTGTATTGATAACATTATCCGGAGGTGTATCCCCGAGACAGATCAGACTTCTGTTTTATAGGCATGTCATGCTTCACCATATGGTAGCCATTTTGGAGGGGTAAGGACAGCTGCTAAGGTGTTAGAGTCGGGCTTCTATTAGCCTACATTGTTCAAAGATGCATACTTCTAGGTAAATGGTGGTGATGAATGCCAGTGGACCGGGAACATTTCCCGTCGACATGAGATGCCCATGAATCCAATTCAGGAGGTGGAAGTGTTTGATGTACGGGGAATCAATTTCATGGGGCCTTTTGTCATCTCATATGGTAACAAATACATATTTGTAGCTGTGGACTATGTGTTAAAATGGGTAGAAGCTATGGTACCCCCTATAAATGATGCAAAGGGAGTAATTGGTTTTTTGAGAAATAACATCTTCACCCAGCTTGGCACACCAAGGGCAATAATCAGTGATGGAGGCACCCACTCATGCAATCGAGCCTTCACGCAATTGTTGGAGAAATATGGTGCTCGCAATAAGGTGTCCACTCCGTATCACTCACAAACAAGTGGGCAAGTGGAGGTGTCGAACAGATAGATAAAGAGTGTTTTGACAAAGATTGTCAATGCTACAATAACGGATTAGGCGAGGAAGTTAGAGGATGCACTCTAGGTTTATTGCAATGCTTTCAAAACTCAAATTTGTGCGTCACCGTACAAATTGGTCTTTGGGAAGGCCTGTCACTTACCGATAGAGTTGGAGCATAGAGCTTTGTGGGCATTGAGGCAACTGAATCTTGATATGGAAGTTGTGGGTACAAATAGAGTCATAGAGTTGCACGAGCTTGATAACTTCCATTACCATGCTTTTGACAACACAAGGTTATACAAGGAGAGAATGAAAATGTTTCTTGACGAGAATATTGCGGAGCAAAATTTTATATTTGGAGACTTGGTACTGTTGTACAATTCTAGACTGAAATTGCTTCCAGGCAAGTTGAAGTCAAGATGGTCAGGACCATTTTTGTGTGCTAGAGGTATATCCTACCGGAGCAGTTGCAGTTGAGTCGAAAGATGGAACTCCCAAGTTCACGGTCAATGGTCAAAGGTTGAAATATTACCTTGGTATGGGAAATAAGGAAAAAGTTTATATTGGTTAAATATTTGTATGAACCCCAAGTGTTGAGTAAACCATGATCGTGAGTAACTGCATTGTTGTCATGACCCAAATCCCACTGTAAGGGTAGTGATGACACCTAGTATCTAAAACTAGGTAAACCGATCACTTATAAATATTTAAATCAATAAAACATAAAAAAATAAAGCAAAGTTTAACATAAATGCGAAAATAGAGGTAATACAAGCCAAAGTGGCGATAATCACAATATCTCTGAGAACTAGGTAGTACAGAGTCACGAGCTCGAATGAAATACATAAGAATATCTCAAAGTACAATACTGTTCAAATAATAAAATAAAAGTATCAATATAAGGATAGGAATCTAAGGGACTGCGATGGTAAATGCAGCTCTAGCTTGAATCCTCGCAGTCAAGTAGCTCTCACTGCCTGGGCGTGCTGCCTCCAACACCTGGATCTGCAAAAAATATGCGAAAGTGTAGTATGAGTACACCATGGTCAGTACTCAGTAAGTATCAAGACTAACCTCAACGATGTGGTGACGAGGTTCAAGTCATGTGATCCTTACTATTCAAAATAACTTGTGCAATAAATCAAAGACTGACAACAAAAGTATAGCAGAAAAACAATAGCAATAACTTCATCAGAATAAGAGACAAAAATTCAATGCAAGTAAAGACTCAGTATCAACAACAAGTCATCACAAAGAAACACATACAAATAGCACCTCATGTCCACAATTTTATCACAACAATAATAGCCACCCGTATCACTCCGTCCTGGTAAAATCACAATAGCCACCCATACCGCTCTGTCCTAATAATATCATAATAGCCACCCGTATGCTCCGTCCTGATAATATCACAATAGCCACAAAGCGATGGAGCATATTTCATATAAAATACATCCCTAAATTAAGGCATATTAATAACGTAAGGTCTAATTCGGTCATAAACCATAAATAGCACATGTGTACACGCACGTCACCTCGTGTGCACAATGCTTTTCACATAACACAAATAAACAATTAAGGTCAAATCCTAATGGGTATTCCCCCACACAAGGTTAGGCAAGATGCTTACCTCAAATAAGCCAAATAAATACTCTAAAAAGCCTTTGTCTCTCGAATTGGCCTCCGAACAGGTCATGGGGCGGCTTTTCAGTCATGCCCCATGACCCCTTGGACGCACCCCATGGCGTCCTGGCAAGCCTCCCAATGCCTAGAACCATGGATGGCCCAGTGGTCTTGGTCGTGCCAAGTGACAAGCGCGTCTGTGCCTATGTTGACTTATCGATAGCCCTCGCCAGCACCCAACCACAAGAAAATGTTGTTGACGCACAATTTTGACTCTCCTTTTTAAGTTAATTTACTTATGCTTCATAATTTACAATAAATATTTTTAAGAGTATTTTCTAGTAATAAATATCTATTTTTACAAATTAATTAAGTATTATTTTTGAAATTAATCGTGTAGTATTACTATTATGTAATTACAAATATACTTACTATTTTAAGATTATTAAATAACTCTTATATATATACATTACATAGGTTCTATAATTAATTTAATGAATTACTCTTTAATTTCTAGTTAATTAGACTATTATGTGAAATTCGAAATTAGTGTTGCAATTTAGAATAAAATAAAGTATTTTACAAATAATCAACTAAAATAATTAGTAGTATATATAGTAATTATAATTTTTACCAAATTTATTGAAAATTATTAAGTTTATTTAAATTAAATTCAAAAAGGGATTAAAAGACAAAAAGGCAACAATTGTAATTCTCAATCAAATGTAAAATGGCTATTCTTCAAATTATTTTCAGCCCAATTGCTAAGGCCCAAACGGAAATACCCAGTCCAAACACCCCATCTCCATTCTAATGTGGCAATCCAGGCCACTCTCTTTGCACCAATCACCGCATGCCATGCCACCCTCTCTCACCACTCACACAAGAAACACAACAAATCTGAGCCGTCCGTTTCTCAGATCAACGGCTCACAATTAATCTCCGTTTTTCTTTAATTTAAACACCCAGAGATCTAATCTCAACTGTCCGATCAAAGTAATCCAACGGCCATCGATTATTCCCACTTAAATTATTTCTAAATTTCCAATTACTCAAATAATCGGAGCCGTTGATCAACAGATCCAACAACACACATTCCATCTCTCGTCTTTAATCCTAGAGACGAACCATATTCCCCCCAAACCCTAATCATTTCCTCTTTCACTCAGCCGCCCTCATTTCCCTTTCTTCTCTCTTTTATCTCATCTCAATCAACCATCATTCTCATAACCTTGCACAAATTTGTGCAAGGTTACTTGAAACAACTAAAAAACATCTCTTATGTCCCTGCTACACGACGAATCCTGCATATAATTTCCTCTTTCATCACACAAGCTCAAGGGCCCTAATCCGAAACCCTAATCTCAAAAGAGAAATCATCTGATTTGCTATCATAAGTCAAAGATCGAGCCTGAAACCACCATTTGCCTTCTGAAATCCGCGAATCCAGCCGGCTATTTCCTATTTCATTATTCAAATTCAAAACACCCAAATCCTGAAACCCTAGACTCAAGAATGCAACATCAAATCTCTGATTTTCCTTGTGTTCCGTCAAATCGGAGCATGCATGGAATCATCTCAGAGTTCATCATGAGGATTCGATATCCAGAGGTCAAACTCAGTGAACTCTGGGCATTAGGGTTTTAACCACTGGTACAAATCCTTCAACGGTCGATCCTTGTACTCAGGTAACGTGTTCACCATTTCCCCCCTCTATCTCTCAAAATTTCACTTGATTTTTCTATCATTATCAATCTTTCGTCACTTTTCACTCACAATTTTGAATTCGATTAAAACCCTAGAGCCTTAATGGCATTATAAAAATTGCCTTTAATATTCTCATCTACCCTGACCTAACACTGAAAAACAACCTAACAACATCTACACAATCATCTAAGAGCAATTCTGAAATTTCGAAACCTAGGGTTTCTTACTCATTCCCCTTTTGTTTTCATTTCTAAGTACTTTGGCTGCTTTGAGCTTGAAGCTTTGGGATCTTAGGTGATTAAGAAGGATCCTTGTTTGGTCTACTTCCCTCGAAAATGTCAGTATAGCTCTAACTCTTCTCTTTTGATCATCTTATTAGAATGCTATGAATATACTCATTGTCTTCTGTTAATTGTAGTTGTTTGTGACGTTATCATTGATATACAAAATATTATCTCCATGTTCATGATAAGGTGTTATTGGTCTGTGATCTTTTGTCATGTTTTTTAGTATCCTCAAGTTGATGTCGACTAGCATGTTATATGACTGTAACAACTCTTATATTTGAGTCCTAGTAGTCCGCATGATTAAGTTCCTTTTAATATGTATGAATGACTTCCATGTTTTGCCTAAATTTCAGAGTTTTCCTTTAAATAATCTTATTGTGACCTTTATTGTGATCATTATCTCTATACCCTGCTTTCCTATGTTCTTATGGTCAAGTTCCTAACTGAGATCACCTGAAAGTTCATAAGTTCATATCATCCATCATTAAATTATAGCATGAAGATCTAAGTGTTTAGATACTTTCCTTCTCTATACCTATATCTTCCAACTCTGAGGGCAACTTCTAGGCTGTCACTATGGCATTCTCATGATTATACCTAACTGGTGTGTGCCTCTGTATGAAGCAGTCTTATTTGAGTCGAATTTTCTTCTTTTCATGAATACCAATAGTTCTACTATGTATATTCTGTTAGGATTAAGTTATCCTTTTCTTCATAGGGCAAGTGATGATCATGTTTTGTTATAGTTAACTGGTAATTACTGTTAAGTTGTACTTAGTTGTCTCATGTTTAGATAAAGCCTTCAGTTACATGTTTAAGTCAAAACCTATTTGGGGTAGTACTTTCCTGTCTTTGATCTCTTTTAAGCTACTGTTGACTTTGTAAGGCTTACATACAGTTATCATTGAGTTATCTTCCATTAAAGTAGGACCTAGTTATTCCTGTTATAATCAAGTGATTATTGTTAAACTGAGTGTGATTTCTTCATATGTAGATACTAATTTAAGCTATATACCAGGGTTAAACTTGTTTTGGTATAACACTTCCCTTATCTACAAACCCCTCCCTTCATGACATGGTTAACTTGATTCTGCAACATGTAAAGATCCATGTCTGTATAAGATTACAGCCTCACTTGAAGTGTTAATATATAACTGACTGAATATTGCATGTTCCCTTGTTTGGCTTCCTGACTCCATGCTTTGTTTTGTACTACCCTCAGTCCTCTCTTTATTATTAATCTAAAACTGAATCTGATCCTTAAACCTTGTGAGAAGTATTTGTTTGATACTATCTGAACATAGTGGCTTGTTTAAGGTTAATACTATTAGGAATATGATCCTGTTGAGCCCTTAGGGGATTCCATGTTTAAGTCTGTGGACCTATAGTCATATTGAGAGTCCAGATCATGTTTCTGATATCTCTGATAACTTGTGTTAAAGGTGCTAGTTGCCACTGTTTTCCTGAACCTTTACTAATACCTTTTAATATTCCAAGTAGTGTTGCCAATCCATGCATGTGCTAGTAGCAAGCTAATCAGTTCATCATTAGTCTGTCAGGGTAGGAGTATCTGTATTTCTTGTATTACTGCATATATGAACTATGTATTCCTCACTTTCTCTTTGAATGTGTTTCTTCCTAATGATTAGACCTTTAATAATATGTTATGATGTCTCTGTTTCTCTCTTATGTGTGTTCGAAGGTCTAACCTTCTGATTTACCTAACATATGGATTGTTCGTCTATTGTTAGAAAGAATGTAGAATTGTATATGTACCCTATGTTGTTCTATTAGAAGGGAAAGTATACTTTTGTGGTAAGGGATACTATAGCATTTAGTTTACATTGAAAGGGCCTCACTGGCATTTAAACCCATAAGGAAAAATAAGTTGTTAGTGGTTAGGGGTATTTGGGAGTGGCGTTTAACTCTAGGTTGGGCTGCTCTCCCCGGCACAAGCATTGCCCTGGGCCTTGAGTCCCTTCGGAACTTTGAAGTGTCGGGGGATTCAAAGGGGGCATCGACCTTGCATAGAATTCCTTCCTTAGCTCTTGATTCATTGTCACTTTTGGTTGTTTAGGGGTTTAATGTTCAATGACAACAAAAGGTTATCAATGTAAATTATTTACCATGTATAACTACCACACTAGTATAATTTTCATAGTATTTGAGTGTTGATGTTTTAATACACTTTTGTTCCAGTCGTGTGCTTATATATTTCATACATGGTCGAATATGCTGAATATATGGAGCATATGTTTAATGACATTCTTTCTCTTTTGGACATGTACATCTACTTGGGCCTGCTGAGTTCTTAAGGAACTCAGACCCAATCCCAACCTTGTTGCAATTTTCTTGAGAGTCCAACATCAGTCGTGTCACGACCCAACTGGACGGTCAGGACTAGAACCCGGGCCATACTTGCCGAGCACCAACGTACATTTTATCTAACCTTCCTTATTATCTTTAAGGGCCGACAAGACCAATATAAATGGTAGACATGGATCATGAACATCCAACAATGAAAGATAATATCATGAACATACGTAACATGGGACGACAAGACTGTCAAGAAACTATATATAAGGTACGAGCTACCATGGTGCCATGAAAGACTATACAACAAAAATCAGCCGACAAGGCATTCCAAACCATACATGAGTCGACACCTGTCTATGAGCCTCTAAAAGAACATAAGTGCTACAACATTGCCAGAACAGGGCCCCGACATACCCATAATGTCTATAACAAAAATGCATACCAAGACCACGGCAAGTCCGGAGAAGGGATCTTGCCAATAACCGCTGAAGTGGACAGCCTACTGTGGTGGGGGAGATGCGTCTACCCGTCTATCAGGACCTGCAGCACGACATGCAGCGTCCACAAATAAAAGGGACGTCAGTACGAATAAAGTACTGAGTATGTAAGGCAGGAAAGCATAAGTAAGAACAGTAATGTAAACAGGGATAGGGAATATACAACCTGTGACATCTGGGTACCTCTGAGGGCTACTGACATGAAACACATGATACATACATATATATACATAAACTTTTAAAACATACGCCTTTGTGGGCATCATCATCATCATATCGTACCCGGCCGTAATAGGCTCGATAAAACGTACCCGGCCATCATAGGGCTAGGTAGAATCGTACCCGGCCACGTGGAGCTCGGTAAAACCCAACTGATCAGTGGTTGCACAATAGGTGCCATACCCGGCCGACTATAGCGTGGCTCGGTAGAGTAAAATAGATACATATATATGATGCATGCTGGACTCATTGGAATCACATTTTGAACCTTTCGGAGTGACGTAAGGTCGGTATCCTTCGTACACGTTATTAGGATTAACTCTTCATCAAGAATCTTATAAGAATCAGGAACTACCAACAACATTGATAATAAGAGAATAAGAGAAGTAACATCAATATCAATCGTTTCATAAGAAGTGCAGCAATGTAAGTACTGCTAGCTTCTAAGAGTAGAGTATCTTTGGGAGCTCGTTTATTACATTATATACAATCGGAGTCGTGCAAAAGAATAAAGGGGATAGCCTCACATACCTTGTATATACTGCTCAACCTCAAGCTATGCAAATGTCACGACTCCTTAGTCTACAATAAGAGAAATGACACTAGCATTATCGTTTAAGCGTCGTAACTATTATGTATCGACCGCAACCTATTTTACGATGAAACGTACAGCACCTCCCCTATTTATATGACTTCACACAAGTCAATACAATCACCAAACAGCCCAAACAACATCATTAATAATCATATTGAGCCTCCCAAAATAGTCCACTAACCAACAACATTACTACCAAGCCTTTCGATATATATTTCACAAGTTCTAGCTTCAACGACTTAGCCGCAACTTGGATAATCTCAAATATATATAGAGAGAGAGTAAGAGGTTCCTTACCTTTAAACAGAAATAACAACTCCAATTTGACCTTAATTTTCCATGAAATATCCCTTCAATTCTGCCACAAGAACAAGGAGGCGAAACTAGCAATTAATTCGGATTTTTTGGCACTAGAATTACTTTAGAAGACTTGAAATCACCTAGGGTTGATATTAAAAACTTGAAGGAGTATTTAAAGAACATAAAACACTTAAAATAACCTCCCACACGAGCTGGAACAACAGAAAAATCAGCAACAACAAAAAGAACAAGAAACTTACTAGCGCCACGGGATTCCCGACACTTGATTTGTGTTGTTTACCCTTTGTTTGGGTCTTGGATCATGAGAGAACCTTGAGAGAGTATTTTTAGGGTTCTAAGGTCTGAATATACTGAAAAATAATGACTTAAAACGGGGTTTAGGTATCTTATATATATCCATATGTCTTAAACCGCCTATGTGGGCCCAATAGAGAGCTGCTTGGCGCACTCTCACGAAAACGCGAATATCTCTCTATTCCGAGATTGTATCGATGAACGGTTTAATGAGTTGGAAACTAGACTCATATATCTTCAATTTGATAGGTAGATCAGCCCATAATTCCAAGAACATTGGGAGAAAAATACAGTAACATTTAACCTAAAGTTTAAGTAAAATTATAAACCTAAGTTGCGACAACTTTTATCGACTTTTGTTTCATAACTCGCTTGACTTCAAGACTTATGATACGGATATTATATGATTCAAATACATTAAAACAAGACCTCTTGGGACAGTTAATCACCTCTAGTGTTACCCTAAAATACGGGCTACAACATCCTTGATTCGTTTAACTTCTAATACTTGTTAGCCACTCTTATACACCCTTGTATCGTTTAAGACCAATAGGATTAACTTATTATCATCTCAAAGATAATATCTTCTTGGATTTACGTCGACTAACTTATGACGTGATCTATGGTATGCGAATTTGGGTTGTAACACCCTCTCCCCCTTAGGAACATTCGTCCTCAAATGTAAGGGTTTATGGGGTGTCTAACTCATCGTGGATTCCGACGGAGATTTCCGGCTGAGTTTCCCTTATAAAATGGACACTAGCCAAACTTGCAAGCAGTTAAACCCAACCTATGGCCTTACAAGACTATTCAAAGCATTATGGATATGTACATTATCTGCATATCACCATTTTGTATTAAAAAAAAAGTATTCACATGCTATTGCTTACCTCATAGAGCCGTTCCACCTTATAATGCGTCCTTCTTTCCCCCGGCACCCTCGTTATCTTCACTCTGGAATAGGTAAGGGTGTTTAGACTTCATCTCCTCTTCTGCTTCCCATGTCATTTCTTCTATATTCTTGTTCCTCCATAATACTTTGACGGAAGCTACATCCTTTATTCTCAGCTTGCGGACTTGTCGATCTAATATAGCCACTGGCACTTCATCATATGATAGATCCTCTGTAACTTGTACATCTTTGATAGGGACGACCCAAGAAGGGTCTCCAATACATTTCCTCAACATAGATACATGGAATACCGGGTGTACAAATTCCAATTCGAATGGCAATTCTAACTCATAAGCAACCTGTCCAATTCGTCGAAGAATTTTGTACGGCCCAATATACCGCGGACTCAACTTACCCTTCTTCCCAAAACGCATAACACCCTTCATCGGCGAGATCTTCAGGAAAACCCAATCACCAACCTCAAATTCCAGATCACGACGTCGGACATCGAAATAAAACTTTTGCCTGCTTTGTGCCATCCTCAGTCGCTCTTGTATCACTTTCACCTTCTCAATGGCTTGGTGAATCAAATCTTGCCCATATAATTCTGTTTCACTGACTTCGAACCATCCAACTATCACCCTTATGGAGTCAAACTTATGATAAGAGCGAGGTAATCCAATAATGAAGTCCATATTAATCACCTCCCATTTCCAGGTCGGAATCTCTATATTCTGAATCAATCCACTGGGTTTCTGATGCTCGATCTTTACTTGTTGACAATTAGGACACTGGGCTACAAATTCTGCAATAGACTTCTTCATGTTATCCCACCAATACTGCTCCTTAACGTCATGATACATCTTTGTCGAGCCAGGATGGATAGAATATCGGGACTGATGAATCTCAATCATAATCTTCTCTCGCAACCCTGCCACACTAGGCACACATAATCGGCCCTGGTATCTCAGTGTCCCATCTCCTCCGATCTTGAAAGCTGTAATCTTACACTGCTGAATTCCCTCTCTCAATCTTACTAAGGTAGGATCTTCATATTGCCGTGCTTTTACCTCAGCTACCAAAGATGATTCTGCTGTATTCTGTACAGTAACACCTCCGTCATCAGAGTCCAACAATCTGATTCTCATATTGGCCAGCTGGTGAAGCTCTTTGGTCAACCCTTGTCTACCTGCCTCAATATGTATTAAGCTTCCCATTGACTTACGGCTGAGAGCGTCTGCCACAACATTGGCTTTACCGGGATGGTACAATATCTCGACGTCATAGTCTTTCAGTAATTCAAGCCACCTACGCTACCTCAAATTCAACTCCTTCTGCTTGAAGATGTATTGTAAACTCTTGTGATCTGTGTAGATGTCAACATGGACGATGTATAAGTAGTGCCGCCATATCTTCAAAGCATATATTACTGCAGCCAATTCCAAATCATAAGTCGAGTAATTCTTTTCATGCTTCTTCAACTGTCTTGATGCATAAGCAATCACCTTCCCACGTTGCATCAATACGCACCCCAAACCTATACCTGAGGCATCACAATATACCACATAACCTTCTGTTCCTTCTGGGAGAGTGAGCACTGGCGCGGATGTCAATCGATTCTTTAGCTCCTGAAAACTATGTTCACAAGCATCAGACCACTGGAACTTGGTAGCTTTCTGTGTTAACTTAGTCAATGGTGCTGATATAGAGGAAAACCCTTCTACAAACCGCCTATAATATCCTGCTAGCCCCAGGAAGCTGCGGACTTCTGACGGTGTTGTAGGTCTCGGCCAATTCTTCACTGCATCGATCTTCTGAGTGTCGACACTAATACCCTCATCAGATATCACATGGCCAAGGAATGCTACTGAGTTCAGCCAGAATTCACATTTAGAGAGCTTAGCATATAACTTATGATCCTGAAGGGTCTGTAATACTATCTGCAAGTGGCCCGCATGTTCCGCCTCCGAACGAGAATACACCAGAATGTCATCAATGAATACGATCACGAACACATCAAGATAGGGCCTGAATACACTATTCATGAGATCCATAAAAGCTGCTGGGGCATTTGTTAGCCCGAACGACATCACCAAGAACTCAAAATGCCCATATCTTGTCCGGAAGGCCGTCTTTGGAATATCCTTCTCCTTAACCCTCACCTGATGATACCCTGAACGCAAGTCAATCTTGGAGAAATACTTGGCACCCTGGAGTTGGTCAAACAGGTCATCAATCCTTGGAAGTGGATACTTGTTCTTTATTGTAAACTTATTTAACTGTCGATAATCGATACACATCCTTAACAACCCATCTTTCTTCCGCACGAACAAGACTGGTGCACCCCAAGGTGAAGTGCTAGGCCTAATGAAACCCTTATCCAGCAAGTCCTTCAACTGCGCCTTCAACTCTCGCAACTCTGCCGGGGCCATCCTGTATGGAGGGATAGAGATCGGTTGAGTGTCAGGAAACGCATCAATGCTAAACTCAATCTCCCTTTCAGGAGGAAGGCCTGGGAGTTCATCTGGGAAAACATGTGGAAATTCATTGACCACGGGGATTGATTGTAGAGTAGGCGGCTTCGCCTCTGCATCCCTAACGCGAACAAGATGATAAATGTAACCTTTTGAGATCATCTTCCTTGCCTTAAGATAGGAAATAAACCTACCTTTCGGCGTAGCAATGTTCCCCTTCCATTCAATGGGTTCACCCGGAAACTGAAACCTAACCATCTTCGTACGATAGTCAACATTTGCATAGCATGAGGCCAACCAGTCCATTCCCATTATCACATCGAAATCAACCATTTCTAACTCAAATAAATTTGCCAAGGTTTGACGACTACAAATCATCACAGTGCAACCTTTATACACCCTTCTAGCAATCACAGAATCTCCTATCGGAGTGGATACCGCAAGTGGTTTACTTATCAATTCAGGTTCAATGCAAAACTTATTAGCCACAAAGGGTGTAACATATGATAAGGTAGATCCTGGATCAATTAGCGCATATACATCATAAGAAAACACAGACAATATACCTGTAACAACATCTGGAGACGACTCGAGATCTTGTCGACCTACTAGAGCATAGGTTCGATTTTGAGCACCACTTGAACTCGGCACTGAACCTCTACCTCTACCTCTACCACGACTCGTCGACTGTTGAAAACCTTGTGCTGGAGGTCGAACTGATGAGGAAGAACCAGACACAGATCCAGTCGGTTGAGCCATACCACCACCTCCTCTGTTAGGACAATCCCGCATCATATGGCCAGGCTGTCCGCAAGAATAGCATGCATCGGAATCTCGACGGCACAGTCCAAAGTGGGCCTTGCTGTACTGATCACAACGAGGTGTTGGGGGTCTCGTCTAACTAGTATCTCTATGAAATTGTGAGCCTGATGCCCTCGAACTCTGACCTGAACCAGAATAGGTAAATCGATCATACCGAGGCCTCTGAAACTGTGGAGGAGCACTAGCTACAGGTGGCGCCGAACTCCTCGAAGATTGGGGCCTGATACTGCCTCTGAACTCATCAGAATACCCTGCAAATCTCGCCCTCTTATGCTGGCCCCTATCCTGCTCCCTATCTGCCCTTTGCTGGCGCTTACGATCCTCTAGGGTCTGGGCATAAGCCTGAATATGGGAAATATCCATGCCCTCTACCAAGGAGGCTGTTGTGCACTCATTTATCAGATGTGGTCCCAACCCGTTCACGAACAGATGCACCCTATCACTCATCTCGGCCACCATATGGGGAGCATACCTTGCTAAAGAATCAAACTGTATACTATACTCTCGTACACTCATATTACCCTGTCGAAGGTTCAAGAACTTATCAGCTCTAGCTCGTCGTATCTCAACTGGCAAGTAGTGACGAAGAAAGGCCTCAGAAAATTCCTTCCACATGGCTGGAGGAGCGTTCGGACCCCTAGATCTCTCCCAACTACCATACCAGAAAACTGCTAAATCCCGTAACCGATAAGAAGCCAACTCTACTGCCTCCGTATCACTAGCATGCATAACCCGCAATGTACGATGAACCTGATCAATAAATGTTTGTGGGTCCTCCTTGGGGTCTGATCCGGTAAACACTGGAGGGTCTAGATTAATAAAATCACGAACTCTCGCACTAACCGGTTTATCAGCAGCACCGG
The DNA here is from genome assembly GCF_000390325.3 of Nicotiana tomentosiformis. Classification (NCBI taxonomy): domain Eukaryota; kingdom Viridiplantae; phylum Streptophyta; class Magnoliopsida; order Solanales; family Solanaceae; genus Nicotiana; species Nicotiana tomentosiformis. The sequence continues at coordinate 43,059,696 of NC_090823.1, forward strand.
TATTCTGCCTCTGAGCCTGAGCAGCTACCAAGCTAGTCAACAACTGCACCGCACTGCGCATATCGTGGTCTGTAGTGCCAGACGGGGGAACTGGATGTACTGGGTGCCTCCTAATATCCTCTGGAGGAGACGGAGAGGTATGAGACGGCATCTCACTCTGAGCCTCACTTTGGCCTGCTCTGGCTAGAGGCACCTGAATGTTACCCTCTCCCACAGCTGTATCAAGCCGTTTACTAATCGCTTGCTTCCTAGTCGAAGGCATCGCTGAAAGAAAACAAGGTGAATATTAGATATGAACACTTACTACTCAACTCTACGCACGATCTAGATTCAGGAAGAAGGTAACAACCCTAGATGTCACGTAGCCTCCTGATTATAAATGTGGCGCGCTACACATCCATAATCAAAACTCTACTAGACACGGCTCATAGACATCCCCTAGGACAGACTTGCTCTGATACCAAGTTTGTCACGACCCAACTGGAAGGTCATGACTAGAACCCGGGCCATACTTGCCGAACACCAACGTACATTTTATCTAACCTTCCTTATTATCTTTAAGGGCCGACAAGACCAATATAAATGGTAGACATGGATCATGAACATCCAACAATGAAAGATAATATCATGAACATACGTAACATGGGACGACAAGACTGTCAAGAAACTATATATAAGGTACGAGCTACCATGGTGCCATGAAAGACTATACAACAAAAATCAGCCGACAAGGTATTCCAAACCATACATGAGTCGACACCTGTCTATGAGCCTCTAAAAGAACATAAGTGCTACAACATTGCCGGAATAGGGCCCCGATATACCCATAATGTCTATAACAAAAATGCATACCAAGACCACGGCAAGTCCGGAGAAGGGATCTTGCCAATAACTGCTGAACTGGACAGCCTACTGTGGTGGGGGAGCTACGTCTACCCATCTATCAGGACCTGCAGCATGACATGCAGCGTCCACAAATAAAAAGGATGTCAGTACGAATAAAGTACTGAGTATGTAAGGCAGGAAAGCATAAGTAAGAACAGTAATGTAAACAGGGATAGGGAATATACAACCTGTGACATCTGGGTACCTCTGAGGGCTACTGACATGAAACACATGATACATACATATATATACATAAACTTTTAAAACATACGCCTTTGTGGGCATCATCATCATCATATCGTACCCGGCCGTAATAGGCTCGGTAAAACGTAGCCGGCCATCATAGGGCTAGGTAGAATCGTACCCGGCCACGTGGAGCTCAGTAAAACCCAACTGATCAGTGGTTGCACAATAGGTGCCATACCCGGCCGACTATAGCGCGGCTCGGTAGAGTAAAATAGATACATATATATGATGCATGCTGGACTTATTGGAATCACATTTTAAACCTTTCGGAGTGACGTAAGGTTGGTATCCTTCGTACACGTTATTAGGATTAACTCTTCATCAAGAATCTTATAAGAATCAGGAACTACCAACAACATTGATAATAAGAGAATAAGAGAAGTAACATCAATATCAATCGTTTCATAAGAAGTGCAGCAATGTAAGTACTGCTAGCTTCTAAGAGTAGAGTATCTTTGGGAGCTCGTTCATTACATTATATACAATCGGAGTCGTGCAAAAGAATGAAGGGGATAGCCTCACATACCTTGTATATACTGCTCAACCTCAAGCTATGCAAATGTCACGACTCCTTAGTCTACAATAAGAGAAATGACACTAGCATTATCGTTTAAGCGTCATAACTATTATGTATCGACCGCAACCTATTTTACGATGAAACGGACAGAACCTCCCCTATTTATATGACTTCACACAAGTCAATACAATCACCAAACAGCCCAAACAACATCATTAATAATCATATTGAGCCTCCCAAAATAGTCCACCAACCAACAACATTACTACCAAGCCTTTCGATATATATTTCACAAGTTCTAGCTTCAACGACTTAGCCGCAACTTGGATAATCTCAAATATATATATAGAGTAAGAGGTTCCTTACCTTTATGCAACTTGGATAATCTAAAATATATATAGAGTAAGAGGTTCCTTACCTTTAAACAGAAATAACAACTCCAATTTGACCTTAATTTTCTACGAAATATCCCTTCAATTCTGCCACAAGAACAAGGAGGCGAAACTAGCAATTAATTCGGATTTTTCGGCACTAGAATTACTTTAGAAGACTTGAAATCACCTAGGGTTGATATTAAAAACTTGAAGGAGTATTTACAGAACATAAAAAACTTAAAATAACCTCCCACACGAGCTGGAACAACAGAAAAATCAGCAACAACAAAAAGAACAAGAAACTTACTAGCGCCACGGGATTCCCGACACTTGATTTGTGTTGTTTACCCTTTGTTTGGGTGTTGGATCATGAGAGAACCTTGAGAGAGTATTTTTAGGGTTCTAAGGTCTGAATATACTGAAAAATAATGACTTAAAACGGGGTTGAGGTATCTTATATATATCCATATGTCTTAAACCGCCTATGTGGGCCCAATAGAGAGCTGCTTGGCGCACTCTCACGAAAACGCGAATATCTCTCTATTCCGAGATCGTATCGATGAACGGTTTAATGAGTTGGAAACTAGACTCATATATCTTCAATTTGATAGGTAGATCAGCCCATAATTCCAAGAACATTGGGAGAAAAATGCAGTAACACTTAACCTAAAGTTTAAGTAAAATTATAAACCTAAGTTGCGACAACTTTTATCGACTTTTGTTTCATAACTCGCTTGACTTCAAGACTTATGATACGGATATTATATGATTCAAATACATTAAAACAAGACCTCTTGGGACAGTTAATCACCTCTAGTGTTACCCTAAAATACGGGCTACAACATCCTTGATTCGTTTAACTTCTAATACTTGTTAGCCACTCTTATACACCCTTGTATCGTTTAAGACCAATAGGATTAACTTATTATCATCTCAAAGATAATATCTTCTTGGATTTACGTCGACTAACTTATGACGTGATCTATGGTATGCGAATTTGGGTTGTAGCAAGTCGTAGCCACATCTATTTACTGTTGGGCATGCCTTCTTGAGGCCCAATTACCAGAGTCTAGTCCTCTTTCCCTCAATTCCCTTTGTTATTGTCTATTACTCCTTTAATCTAGTTTACTACTTCATTACCTTTTATCGCCTGCCTTGTTGCTTTAATATCATATGAAACATAGGCAATTTTTAAATAATATAGGATTTAAAAGAAATTAGTTAGTAATTAATCCTAACTTCGCTAATTATAATTTACTCATATCAGTACTATGTTCTCGCTCACTTTCCTTTTCTTGAAATATTTTGAAACTCGAGATTTAGTAAAAACAATAGCCCTTTTTTCAAAAGGAAATCAAAACTGAATTGCAAGCTATACTATCACGAGGCAAATCTAAATTTTCATAAAAGGTGAAGTACTGTCGCCCCGAAAGGATTTTTCAAAAGACCGCTTTTCCTAAAAGTTTTAAAAGCCAAGGTATATCTTAGACTCACTTTTACAAACACCTCTTAGAATCACACCTATCCCCTAAATCAACTGTTTTCATAACTTAACCTCTTTTCATAAGTTTTTTTTATAAAATATAGACCATTTACGTACATATTTCAAAACGCTTTCAACTATATCCACCAACATAGACTCCTCTATAAATTGACATTCCTCTTAAGTCTCACATCCCCTTTTATACTCTCCCTTAGATACATAGTAAGCCGTACTCTTTAATAGTAATTAAGCATAGTACAAATAACTAATCCCTTAAAATTAGTCTAAGTCCTATGGAGCTACCTCAGGTAGATTTTAAAGGGTGCCTAACACCTTCCCCTTAGAAGAACAAGAACCCTTACCCATAATCTCACCAGTTAGATGACCTATAAAAAATATAACTTAGTAATTAAATAGGTACCCTAGTATACCTTTAAATATTATGCGGCGATGCTCTTTTATCAACAATAGAGAAACCACAAGTTGAATCTTATTTTGTCTAGTGCAAAATAGGGTGCAACAACATGGCGACTCTGCTAGGGGATCACACTTAGGTTCTGACCTTAGCAGAATTAGACTAATTTGGCATCTTGATTTATTTGTACATTGCTTTAGTTATAGATAAAATTGCAATTACATGCTTACCTGCTTTATTTGCTCTCTATGTTTATTATCATTCTTATTGCTGCTACACTCTTGCCTGTTACTGCTTTATATACACTGCCATCACATTTCTTCCTATTGAGTCTTGGCCGTACACTATCACTCACAATGGCACGCGATGGTTATCTTTTACACCCCTCAGAACCTTCTTTCCAAAACTCTCTAGTTTCAGAGAATGCCTTTGTCAGGTCAACTAACATAACTTCTCGCAGCCTTCAGTCCAATTCAAAAATAGGAAATACTCTACTCTAATAAAATTGGCCATACTGTATAAACTTTAGGTGAGTCGGTCCTTGTCACCGACGCACAATTAGGAAAGCTACCCTAATGTCAATAGGTCATGCACCCAAACTACATGACTTCTGTGGAAAGACAAACAAACCTGACAAGACACTTAAAGATCCGAAGCAAACACTTACCTAAGTATCTTTCTTTTACCCACCTCAAAAAATGAAAATCAACCGAAACATCCCTGAGATTAGCATGGTAATGGGAGCACCACCTAAATTGAAGCAGTGGTGGAAGAATATTTGTCGGGAACATGAAGATGAGGTTCGGCTGCGCCTGGGGGCATTAATCGCATTGCTGAATATCCGAGCAGACAGGGTGCTCACTCGCCTGTTGATATAGTTTTGGGATCCAACTAAGGTGGTGTTCAAATTTGCTAATTGTGAGTTAGTACCGACATTGGAAGAAGTCACAACTTTCACAGAGTTGTCGTTCAATGGAAGGAAGCCAATATTATCAGTTACTATGCCCGGTTACCGATTCTTGGATGCCTTACGCCTGGCCAACAGTAAGACTCTTAGAAGTATTGAGGATGGATAGGTGAGCCTCGACCAGCTATTTGATAGATTTGGGCACCGTGAAAGCTATAAATGTATTCAGGAGAGTTTCAATGTTACCAAACGACGCGGGAGAGTCTCTGGCCTATCACTTTCTCAATGGCACTATTGGGACTATTGGTCTTCCCCCAGCGATGGGGTTAGATCAACATGAACCTATTACCTGTGGTTCTGGCGACCTTCCGCGACAATCTTCAAGCTACTTTGGTGCCGATGGTGTTGGCTGAGATGTTGAGGGCTTTGTCTGCATGTGCACAAGGGTATGATTTCTTTAAAGGTTGTAACTTGCTGCTTCAGATCTGGGCTACTGAACATTTCTTCCAGCGAGAGGCCACCATCGACTACTTCGTGGGCGTCAGCAATATGATCCGCAGCCACAACGAAAGAATGAAACATTGGGTCTCCCCACATGGTCAAGAAGAGAGGAGCGAAATGCTGACCAACCTGAACGGGGAATGGATCAACTGGAAGCTATCCTGGTTAGGTGGAAGGGCAATCTTTAGGACTCCTCAGAATTACTTCATTGAGTTGATCGGACTTGAAGGTATTCAACGATACTCACCCCTGCGGGTCCTCAGACAGTTCGAGATGATCCAAGATGTGCCTCTGTGGACAAGGACACCTCTATACAAGGATGAGTACAACGGACAGATTCCAATTCCCAGGATAACAAGGCTACAAGAAGAATGGAACGACCTGGTCACAATGCCTATGGGTCAAAACTCGTGGTGTACTCCTGAGTATTATGTATGGATCAACGAGGAAGAAGGCTGGCCCGACCAAGAAGAGATGGTATAGCTTGGTTAGAGGATGCGGTGGCTGCATTGCAAATTTACCATGAGATCCTGCCATATTACCTTGTGACCACTTCAATGCACCGTCAAGTAGTCCTAGGATCCATTGACCACATATTGTCACTTGCTGAAGAAGATGATCGGGTAGTGGAGTGCATCCAAATAGAGTCCAACGCAGAGCTAGAAGAAGATTCGGAGGAGGATGATCCGGAAGAGGAGCCAGAAGAAGAAGAGGATATGGGAAACGACTCAGGGGATGGTTATTAGAGTTGGTTGATTTCCCTTTCTTTCCACTTTGTACCTTTATCCCCAGTTCTCTCTTTAACTTTCCAAAAGGGCGAGTTGTCAAAGCCCATGTAGTTCTATGAAACAGTGATGTAATCTTTGTTCCCACTTGTATAAGTCCAAATTATCAATGAAAACAAATTGCTTCAGATCCAAATGTGTCAAGTCTAAATGTCTGTCAAATATCTGCGAATTAGGCCTACTTCCGGTAATGAGAGGTCCCTGCAAATTCTAGGAAACGCGTTAGCCTTAATGCACGAATTATTTGCTCTGTGTGACTTCCTACTTATATAAATGAAGAAACTAACTCTTGTTCCTTTTTCTTTTCCTTCTTCCTATTTTTCTTTTGCTTTATTATTACACCAAAAAAGAAAGTTGGTTTGTGTCGACCAAAACTGATGGAACCACCATACAATCTAACGTCAAAGGGAAAGATGTCAGCTGCAGAAAACCCAACTGAACATGCTATGGTCATAGCCGACAGCCCGGGGCAATCGAGGGAAAATGACAAAACTAGGAATGATGAACGCGTGGCCAGGATGGCCCAGGAAATGGAGTCTTTAAGGGAGGGAGGTACATTATATTAGGGAACTAGCGCACCTGGCCGTGATGACACTTCCTCAACCACCTCGATTCCCTTCTTTGGATTCACTCCCTGATCGCTTTCCTTCCACATCACGCCAAAACAACAACACCCCAACCTCTGCCCCTACCACTCAAGTCATACCTCCATTGACCCTCGCTAATCCACCAAATCCCCCTATACACACTTCCTACCTACCATAGTACATTCAGACTTCACAAAACCCGCCTATTACTATCAATGCAACTCACACCCCTCCTCGTGATGGGGCCACTTTTACTACCAACCAGCACATACATATGGCACATGTCGCCGCCCATATGTAGTACGTTCCCCCTGTATATGACATTTCTGAACCTACCTTTACATCACCTGTCACGGTCAGGGTGCCTTATGAGATTGACCAATACGCTGAGATAGAAAAGGAAGCCAGGCGTAAAAAAGAAGAGTCAGTATCTAAGCAGTTGCAAATTTTGAGAAGGCAAATGAAGAGCCTCCAAATTTCCCGGGGAAGTGAAAGTTTGGACTACGAGGATCTGTGTATTTATTCGGATGTGGATATGCCTGGAGGGTACAAACCCCCAAAGTTCGATATCTTCGATGGGACGGGTGATCCTCACGCACATTTAAGGGCATATTGTGACAAGTTAGTCAGAGTGAGAAGGAATGAGAAGCTAAGGATGAAGCTATTTATAAGAAGTTTGACGGGAGAAGCACGCAGCTGGTACACTCGACATGATCCGTGAAACTAGAGAAAATTGCAAGATATGGCGGAGGACTTCATGAATCATTTTCGATTCAATACAGAGATAACTCCCGATTGGTCTGTACTGATGAACCCGCAGAAAAAAACCATCCGAGGCATTCCAAGAATATGCATGTTGGTGGAGGTCAGAGGCCGCCAGGGCACAACCTCCGCTGGATGACAGTGAACTAACCAAGTATTTCATCAGACCCCAGGAAGGGATATACTTCGAAAAGATGATGGGACTGATGGGACAAAAATTCTCCGAGCTGGTCAAGATGGGAGATTTCTTAGAAAAAGGTATAAAATCAAATAAAGTACAATCTATGGCAGCATTGCAAGCGGCCAGCAAGGCCATCAAATCAGGGTCAATTGGTAGCACAAATAAGAAGAAAGAAGAGGTCTCAGCAGTTCTCTCTTACTATCAACCCAACTCACATCACGAAAGCACTTTTTATTCCCCAAACAACCATACACCCCCACCAACTTACACTCCAGTCTATAACATCCAGCCATATTACCATCCTTAACCACAATACAACCCTCCTCGAGCCAACAACAACAAAAACCCACAACAACCATATGCTCATGTCCAAACCACTACTCACCAAAACCGACCTGCTTATGTACCCCGCCCTCATCCCAACTTTGAAGAGAGGGGTCCTAGAAATTATACCCCGATTGCTGAGCCTTTGGCCTAATTTTTTTAAAGATTGAGAAGAGCAGGATTGATACATCCAGTCGAAGGAAGGGTTCCTGAATACCCCTCCAAGTATTTTGATGTCACTAAGAGATGCGTGTACCATTCCAATGTACCCGGGCACAATACTGAAGATTGTTTTAAGTTGAAAAATAAGATTGGATCACTGATCATGAGCAGATCCATCTAGTGTATTTCGGCAACGATCAATATGAATCGCAATCCGCTTCTAAACCACCGAAATCAGGGTGTTAACATGATCACATTGGATGAAGAGTATGACCTAAAGGGAATGATTGTCACTATAGGAAATGTTGAAGCTGTCAGGATCCCTTGTCAAAGGGCTCCAATGATTACAGTACAAGTGAGACCTACAGTGACTGTTCAGACCTATCAGTGACAACCTGTCGTTGCTACAAAAGACGAGAAAGGTCGAGAGTACAAAACCGTCCCATGGACGTACAAGCAAAAGGGAAAGGCCAAAATGACAGACTCTGCCACAGCCCATGGTATGACTGGGTCTGGGAGATGTTACGCTCCTGAAGATGTCAATCGACAGAACTTGGGAAGAGAGCAAATTCAAAGAAGGAACATAAAAGACCCAAAAGCCCCCGAGTTTTGGAAGAGAATGTCAAGCAAAGAGTATTTTGTGGAGGAGCAGCTGAAGAAAACTCCAGCACAGATATCAATCATGGATCTATTAATGAGTTCCGATAGTCATAAGGACGCCCTATTGAAAGTATTAAGCGGGGTAAGTGTACAAAGTAACACCACTAGTGAGGCACTGGCCGCGAAAATTGGGAAAATGGTTGAAGTAAACATGATCACTTTCAGAAAAGACGAACTTCCTGTCGAAGGCACAAGTCACAACAAGGCTCTTCACATCACTGTCAAATGTGGGGGGGAAAGTGGTGTTCCGGGTGTTAGCCGATGGAGGGTCATGAGTCAACATTTGTCCGCTCTCCACCCTACGAGAGTTAAGAATTCATTTAAGGGAAGTCAAAGAAAGCCACGTAAGGGTGAGAGCCTTTGATGGTTCGCAAAAGGATGTTATTGGAGAAATTTATTTGGCCTTGCAAATTTGGCCGATCGAATTCCCCATTTTATTTCATGTAATGGACATCTCCTCTTCCTACAACTTATTGTTGGGCAGGCCCTGGATACATATGGCAGGGTCCTTGCCATCCACTTTGCACCAATGCATGAAATTTTAGTGGGGATGTCAGGAGATCATGGTTCATAACGAGTAGGGTCACTCCGCCTATTTGGAGTATGTTGTTGCATTCATTGAAGGGATAGACGGAGTTGCTTTCCATGCAGTGGAAATTATGCAGACAACCAAAATGGAAAAGGCTGAACAAAACTTAGGAATGCAGTCGTCGTATAGATCTAAGATAGCTATGAGGGAGATGATAAAATATGGATACAGACCAGGAACAGGGCTGGGAGCCAAGTCGGATGGAATCATAAAGCTAGTTGAACATAATAGGCAGAAAGGAAGGGCTGGCATAGGATATCAGACTCCGGAAGAGAAAGCTCCTACCATTAGCTCCATGAAAAAGGCTTTTGTGCCAGAGCATGTTGCAAGTCCGGGTCAGGGTTCAGTACACGAATACAATATCATCAACGGGATGGGAAAGTTGTTCGTGAATATGATTGAAGAATGTTGTAAAGGGACTGACATCAAGACATCGACTATCAGGGATGCCGAATAAGGGGAAGAGATATGGAATTGGACCGCCAGTCCATCTTTGGTTTGCTAGGAGTCTTGGTAGTATGGAACTGTAAAAGTTTTCTTTTGAAAAGTGCACGATCAATTGAGGCCTGCACCATGTCTATACCTTTTGTCATTTGCCTCTTTTGAACGCCTAAGATGTTCCGCTTTTGATGAAATAAAAAGAATCATTTTCTTGAATATTGCAACTTTATTTACCGCTTTATTTATACTTAGCTTTTCTTTCAGTAATCAAACTGCTAAAACCCACATTCTACGATTATGACATATAACAAAATCGTTGAGCACAACAACCCAGATTATGAGGAGTATGATGAGAGCATGATGCCCGACAATCTCCCGAATAAGAGATCAAACAGTTGGAGAGTCAGAAAAAGCCCAACCTCGAAGAAACGGAAGTGGTCAATCTTGGAAGTGAAGAAGATGTAAAAGAAACCAGAATTAGCATTCACCTAGAAGCCGAGCGGAAGGAAAAATGGTAGAGCTCCTCTGACAGTACATCGATGTGTTCGCGTGGTCATATGATGACATGCTGGGATTAAGTACTGACATTGTCTAGCATCGACTTCCCACCGATCCTACCAGACCACCGGTCAAGCAGAAACCTAGAAAATTCAAACCTGATTTAAGTCTGAGGATAAAGGAAGAAGTGACCAAACAGATATAAGCGAATGTGATAAGGGTCACCAATTATCCAAGCTGGTTGACAAATATCATCCTAGTACCCAAGAAAGACGAAAAAATTAGAATATGCGTGGATTATCGACATCTCAACAAAGCTAGTCCAAAGGACGATTTCCCTCTGCCAAATATCCATATTCTCATCGACAATTGCACAAAGCATGAACTGCAGTCATTTGTGGATTGTTTCGTTGGGTACTACCAAATCCTGATATACGAGGAAGATGCAGAGAAGACAGCCTTCACCATACCTTGGGGAGTTTATTGCTATAGAGTCATGCAGTTCGGTCTCAAGAACATCGGTGCCACCTACATGAGGGATTTGATGACCCTCTTTCACGACATGACTCATAAGGAGATTGAAGTGTATGTGGATGATGTCATCACAAAGTCTCGATAGAGTTCGGAGCACTTGGACGACTTAAGGAAATTTTTCGAACGCATGTGAAGGTACATTTTGAAGTTGAACCCAGCAAAGTGCGTATCCGGAGTCCCTGGTGGAAAGCTTTTGGGCTTTATTGTAAGCAAGAAGGGAATAGAACTGGATCCATCAAAAATCAAGGCTATTCAGGAATTGCCACCACCAAAGAGCAAGAAAGATGTCATGAGTTTCTTGGATAGATTGAATTACATCAGTCGCTTCATAACCCAGTCCATGGTAATCTGTGAACCCATTTTCAAGTTGCTAAAGAAGGATGCTTCCACAAAATGGATAGAAGAGTGCCAGAAAGCCTTCGATGGAATCAAGGATTATCTGTCAAATCCGCCAGTACTGGTTCCCCCCGAGCCGGGAAGCCATTGTTTCTCTACTTGTTAGTCTTGGATAATGCCTTCGGCTCTGTGTTGGGACAGCATGACAATACTGGGAGAAAGGAGCAAGCCATCTACTACTTAAGTAAGAAGTTCACTCCATGCGAGGCCCAGTACACTTTGATAGAACGCACGTGTTGTGCTCTGACTTGGATTGCCCAAAAACTAAGGCATTACATGACGTCATACACTACGCATCTGATATCTCGGCTCGACCCGCTCAAGTACATCTTCCAAAAGCCGATGCCTACCATAAAGCTAGCTAAATGGCAAATTCTCCTCAACGAATTTGACGTTGTGTACATAACTCAGAAGGCTATCAAGGGACAAGCTTTGGCCGACCACCTCATAGAAAATCCGGTGGATGGGTATTATGAGCCACTTACTACATATTTTCCCGATGAAGAAGTGTTATTTGCTGGAGAAGATATTGCAAAATCGTACCCTGGATGGAGAATATTTTTTGATAGAGCAGCAAACTTCAAAGGAGTCAGAATTGGGGTAGTCCTGATTTCGGAATCTGTACAGCACTATCCAACATCGACAAAGATAAGGTTCCCTTCTACCAATAATAAGGCTGAAGATGAAACATGCATTCTTGGAATTAGAATGACAGTCAACATAAATGTCAAAGAACGTTTGGTCATAGGAGATTCTGATATGTTGATACAACAGGTTCAAGGGGAATGGTCCACCAAGAACGTCAAGATACCTCCATACCTGCACTGCATAAAGGAGCTATGCAAGAAGTTCACAAAGATTGAGTTCAAGCACGTCCCCGGGATTCAGAACGAGTTTGTTGACGCCCATTCAACCCTATCATCCATGATCAGCATCCAGACAAGAACTACATCGACCCTATCGAGGTAGAGATCAGGGATAAACATGCCTATTGCTTCCATGTAGATGAAGAGCCAGACGATAAACCATGGTATCACGACATTAAGAAGTTCCTTGCGACCAGAGAATACCTAGAGGATGCTACTAATGGTCAAAAGCGAGCCCTCAGAAGGCTAGCAAACCACTTTTTCCTCAATGGGGAAGTCCTGTACAGGAGGACCCCAAATTTAGGTTTGTTGAGATGCGTAAACGCTGCTGAGGCCACCAGACTATTGAAGGAGATACATGTAGAAACATGCGGACCCCACATGAACGGGTTCACATTAGCTAAGAAGATCTTGAGAGCCGGATAATTTTGGATGACTATGGAAAGCGATAGTATCCGCTACGTGCAGAGGTGTCACCAGTGCCAGATTCATGGGGATTTCATCTGGGTTCCGCCAAATGAGCTAAACGTAATGGGTTCACCCTGGCTGTTTGCCGCTTGGGGCATGGATGTGATTGGACCTATATAGTCTACCACATCAAATGGACATCGTTTCATCTTGGTAGATATCGACTATTTCATCAAATGGGTCGAGACATCAACTTACAAGGCCTTCACGAAGAAGGGAGTGGCAGATTTTGTCTAAAACAACATCGTCTTCAGATTTGGGATATCAGAGTCTATCATCACTAACAATGCCGCTAATCACAATAGCGACCTTATGAGAGAAATCTGCGAGAAGTTCAAAATCGTCTATCACAATTCCACAGCCTACAGACCACAAATGAATGGGGCAGTCCAGGCAGCCAACAAGAATATCAAGAGAATTCTACGGAAGATAGTAGACAATCACAGACAATGGCACGAGAAACTACCTTTCGCCTTACTAGGCTGTCAGACTACCATGAGAACATCCACTAGGGCAATGTCGTACATGTCGGTATACGACACTGAAGTTGTGATACCCGCAGAGGTTGAAATACCATCTTTAAGAGTCATTCAAGAGGCAAAGTTGGATGATGCAGAATGGATACGGGCCAGACAGGAGCAACTCATGCTCATTGATGAGAAAAATAATGGATGCAGTATGTCATGGTCAGCTATATCAAAATAGAATGGTGTGAAGCCTCACCAGTTCGCACCGGGGCAGTTGGTTCTGAAGAAAATCTTTCCCTACCAAGAAGAAGCCAAAGGAAAGTTCGCACCAAACTGGAAAGGTCCTTACGTGGTTCACTGAGCACTGTCGGGTGGAGCTCTAATCTTGGCAGAAATGGATGGAAGAGTCAAGACGAAGCCTATCAACTCAGACACAATCAACTGATACTATGTTTCAAGACAAATAGAGTTAAGTTTTTTATGTAACAAAACTACGTTCAACCTGACCTCCCACTCAGGGATACGTAGGCAACCCACGTAAGGTTCAGTTTCTCTCCACCCTTTCTCTTGTAATAGAAAAACCAAATATCACTTTTGTATGTTGCTCATGAATTACGCCGACTTGATTTCCTCAAAAATGAATACGTAGGCAATCCTCATCGGATTCAGTCATCATTTGTAAATGAACTACATTTTGGCTTGATTCCACTAGGATACGTAGGCTGTCTGAGTCAGACTCGACCATTTTCAATCATAATCTCATCATCTTGCATCTATTATAATCAAACTACGCCTTGACCTGATTCCATTTGTATACATAGGCTGCTTGAGTTACGCTCGGTCATCTTCATCATATTTTATCATAATCCAAAAACTACGTTCAGACCTGATTCTGTTTTGGATACGTAGGAAACCTGAAAGAGTTTGGTCATAACCTTAGGAAAGCCCTGTAATGCATTAGTTCAAATTAGGACGTAGCCGCTACAGCAAGCAGTCGCATAATCAGAAGCATCACAGAAGACCGACATCAACCGGACAAAGCTTTCAAGAGGATACGCTCGCGCGTGGAAAACCTTTCGCAACATGTCATAATCCGGAACGACGGCATTTGCCTTAAAAACAAACTATTTTCAAATGGTCACACACACATATATATATATATATATATATATATATATATATATATATATATATATATATATATATATATATATATATATATATATATATACCGTTGTGATGTGCAACACGATCCCACACATATGATGTCTTCTCCGTTTCAGCGCGCAACCTGATCCACATATATGCATATTTATCTGCCCCTCCCCCCACCCCCCACTAAGAATTTTTCTTTGAGTGCAGGGTCAACAGGGAGTAAAGAGGCATTAGGACCACACTAGGGCAAATGACAGACCCGCCACTTGCCTAAGATTATCTCTCTTCCTTCTTTAGTTGATTTTTTTCTGGTACAGCTAAAGCTAGCCTTTGAATCCTTTGCAGGTACCTCGAAATCAAATAGTTGATACGGAAAAACATGTACATAGAAAAATTGCTTGCTCAAACAATCAGAGCACCTTGTAGAAATGAGCCGTCAGCTTCACCAATTGAAGTCCTGCATATAGCAAACTGTCTGCTCAACCAATCGGAGCACCCTATACAAATGAGCGGTCGACTTCACCAATTGAAGTCCTGTATATAGCAAATCGTCAGCTCAATCGACCAGAGCGCCCTGCACAAATCGAACGTCAGTTTCGCCTAGCCTTGTATATAGCAAACTACATACTTCGCCAACAAAGCAACTCATATCGCCGCTCTGTCGCAATGGATGCCAGAGTAGACAGTCGCAAACCTCGTCACCGATATTCTGCCAATCGATGGCCGCAACTTAGCTTCGCAGTCAAGAGTATCTCTTGGGCATGCTTTTATTTCATTTGCTATTACTTTGAATGTTTTAACATTTTGTTCATGCAGCTTCAGGCATGATTACAGTTTAGTCAATCACTCCCAAGCGGAGATTACTTTACATTTCAGTACAAAGCTCTTCCAACAAGCGAAGATGCAATTTATAAATCAAGCTCCCCCAACAAGCAGAGATATTTCTCAGCGCAAAGCTCGCCCAACAAGCGGGGCGCACTTTACCAATCAAGCTCTCCCAACAAGCGGAGATAATTTTCAAATGTTCTGACAGCTGCGGAACGGCACACAGCCCGGCTAACAAATCGATTCAAGATCAAGTATCCCATTATCCCAACCCTAAATTACGGTTCGCCGGCAGCCAGGTATCATTATTCCTGCATCATTTACATCGCATCCTAATATATTCTGCATTGCAATATATTGTATGCGTGTATTTCATTTGTTTTGCAGGAACAAACACCGTAGTGTGGAACTTTTCTTAGCAGCAGACACACTATGGGGACAGCAAACCCATTAGCGGGCCAAGGATCCAAGTTCAAGACGATCAGTGAAACTCAAAATTTTCAAATCCTTCAAATCAAGCCGCAAAATTCAAGCTATCATAAGTGTCCAATCCCCCGTCTCGTCGTATCGTCATAATACGATACTGGGGCAATTCCTGCGAGTGCCGCTTCCTCAATATCTTCATTCCATAACTATATGAGGCTTGATCCTTATTAAGCCCGAGATATGTAAGCATTTCAAAGCCAGAATTCGGCCCCAATATTCCCAAAATTTTCCCAGATTCTTCCTTAACTCAATCTGCAATTCACAATCTTCGTGCCACTCCTACAATACATACCTAAAGTCGGGACAAAATTGGCTTTGGTTCAATTTCTTTGCCCGAAAACTCTTTCATTATCTCCAATCAAAGAGGGGCAGGTGTTGACGGCCAATTTTGACCCTCCCTTTTTAAGTTAATTTACTTATACTTAATAATTTACAATAAATATTTTTAAGAGTATTTTCTAGTAATAAATATCTATTTAATTAAGTATTAGTTTTGAAATTAATCGCGTAGTATTACTATTATGTAATTACAAATATACTTACTATTTTAAGATTATTAAAATAACTCTTATATATACATTACATAGGTTCTATAATTAATTTAATGAATTACTCTTTAATTTCTAGTTAATTGGACTATTATGTGAAATTCGAAATTAGTGTTGCAATTTAGAAGAAAACAAAACAAAGTATTTTACAAATAATCAATTAAATTAATTATTAGTATACATAGTAATTGTAATTTTTACCACATTTATTGAAAATTGTTAAGTTTATTTAAATTAAATTCAAAAGGGGATTAAAAGACAAAAGAGCTACAATTGCAATTCTCAATCAAATGTAAAATGGCTATTCTTCTAATTATTTTCAGCCAAATTGCTAAGGCCCAAACAGAAATACCCAGTCCAAACACCCCATCTCCATTCTAATGTGGCAATCCAGGCCACTCTCTTTGCACCAATCACCGCGTGCCACGCCACCCTCTCTCACCACTCACACAAGAAACACAATGAATCTGAGTCGTCTGTTCCTCATATCAACGGCTCATAATTGATCTCCACTTCTCTTTAATTTAAATACCCAGAGCTCTAATCTTAACCATCCGATCAAAGTAATCAAATGACCACCGATTTTTCCCACTTAAATCATTTCTAAATTTTCAATTACTCAAATAATCAGAGTCGTTGATCAACAGACCCAATGGCTCACGTTCTATCTCTCGTCTTTAATCCTAGAGACACACCATATTACCCCAAACCCTAATCATTTCCCCTTTCACTCAGCCGCCCCCATTTCCCTTTCTTCTCTCTCTTCTCTCATCTCAATCAACCATCATTCTCAGAACCTTGCACAAATTTGTGCTCGGTCACTTGAAACCACTGAAAAACATCTTTTTTGTTCCTGCTACACCACGAATCCCGCATATAATTTCCTCTTTCATCACACAGGCTCAAGGGCCCTAATCCGAAACCCTAAGTCCAAAAGAGAAATCATCTGATTTGCTCTCATAAGTCAAAGATCGAGCTAGAAACCACCCATTTCCTTCTCAAAACTGCGAATCCAGCCAGCTATTTCCTATTTCATCATTCAAATTCAAA